>NW_025535433.1:0-98319 GCF_020615455.1 Coregonus clupeaformis | reverse complement strand
GAGGATCAGTGTGGCGGCGGTGTTGTTGCCTACCTTCACCACCTCGGGGCGGGCCATCAGGAAGTCCAGGACCCAGTTGCACAGGGTGGTGTTCAGACCCAGGGCCCCAAGTTTAGTGATGAGCTTGGAAGGCACTATGATGTTGAAGGTGGAGCTGTAGTCGATGAACAGCATTCTTACATACGTAGGTATTGCTCTTGTCCAGATGGATAGAGCAGTGTGCAGTGCGATGGCAAATGCATCATCCATGGATCTGTTGGGGCGGTATGCAAATTGTAGTGGGTCTAGGGTTTCGGTTAAGGTGGAGGTGATAAGATCGTTAACTAGCCTCTCAAAGTACTTCATGATGACAGAAGTGAGTGCTACGGGGCATGCAGCCTCTTCTGTGTTAAAGAGACTGGACTCAGTTTATCATGCATCTTTCCGTTTTGTTACAAATGCCAAGTCGCTCACCCACCATTGCACCTTGTATCAAATGGTGGGCTGGACCTCACTTTACATGCGCTGACAGCTACATTTGTACAGTGGGGAAAAAAAGTATTTAGTCAGCCAACAATTGTGCAAGTTCTCCCACCCTTAAAAAAAGATGAGAGAGGCCTGTAATTTTCATGTCATAGGTATTCCACGTCAACTATGACAGACAAAATTGAGAAAAAAGAATCCAGAAAATCACATTGTGGGATTTTTATGAATTTATTTGCAAATTATGGTGGTAAGTATTTGGTCAATAACAAAAGTTTCTCAATACTTTGTGATATACCCCTTGTTGGCAATGACACAGGTCAAACGATTTTCTGTAAGTCTTCACAAGGTTTTCACACACTGTTGCTGGTATTTTTCGGCCCATTCCTCCATGCAGATCTCCTCTAGAGCAGTGATGTTTTGGGGGCTGTCGCTAGGCAACATGGACTTTCAACTCCCTCCAAAAAGATTTTCTATGGGGTTGAGATCTGGAGACTGGCTAGGCCACTCCAGGACCTTGAAATGCTTCTTACGAAGCCACTCCTTCGTTGCCCGGGAGGTGTGTTTGGGATCATTGGTCGTGCTAAAAGACCCAGCCACGTTTCATCTTCAATGCCCTTGCTGATGGAAAGGGAGGTTTTCACTCAAAATCTCACGATACATGGCCCCATTCATTCTTTCCTTTACCGATCAGTCGTCCTGGTCCCTTTGCAGAAAAACAGCCCCAAAGCATGGGATTTCGCACCCCCATGCTTCACAGTAGATATGGTGTTCTTTGGATTGCAATCACGCATTCTTTTGTCCTCCAAACACGATGAGTTGAGTTTTTACCAAAAATTTATATTTTGGTTTCATCTGACCATATGACATTCTTAATCCTCTTCTGGATCAACCAAATGCACTCTAGCAAACTTCAGACCGGGCTGGACATGTACTGGCTTAAGCAGGGACACGTCTGGCAATGCAGACGTTTGAGTCCTCGGCGGAGTAGTGTGTTACTGATGGTAGGCTTTGTTACTTTGGTCCCAGCTCTCTGCAGGTCATTCACTATGTCCCCCTGGTGTGGTTCTGGGATTTTTTGGCTCACCGTTCTTGTGATCATTTTGACCCCACGGGGTGAGATCTTGGCGTAGAGCCCCAGATCGAGGGAGATTATCAGTGGTCTTGTATGTCTTCCATTTCCTAATAATTGCTCCCACAGTTGATTTCTTCAAACCAAGCTGCTTACCTATTGCAGATTCAGTCTTCCCAGCCTGGTGCAGGTCTACAATTTTGTTTCTGGTGTCTTTTGACAGCTCTTTGGTCTTGACCATAGTGGAGTTTGGAGTGTGACTGTTTGAGGTTGTGGACAGGGTGTATTTTTATACTGATAACAAGTTCAAACAGGTGCCATTAATACAGGTAACGAGTGGAGGACAGAGGAGCCTCTTAAAGAAGAAGTTACAGGTCTGTGAGAGCCAGAAATCTTGCTTGTTTGTAGGTGACCAAATACTTATTTTCCACCATAATTTGCTATTAAATTCATTAAAAATCCACAATGTGATTTTCTGGATTTTTTTTCTCAATTTGTCTGTCATAGTTGACGTGTACCTATGATGAAAATGACAGGCCTCTCTCATCTTTTTAAGTGGGAGAACTTGCATCAATTGGTGGCTGACTAAATACTTTTTTCCCCGAACTGTATGTGTTCATCTACGAAGACCTTCTAGGTAAACTCCCCCTCTACCTTGGTACCATGCTCTCCTTCACCACTAGCAGTCACCAGACGCTTTCTACTAGGTGGTTGATACTAAAAGTCCCCAGGGCCGTTACCGAGTTAGGCAACACTGCCTTTTCCTATTGTGCACAGGAGGCATGGAACAGTCTGCAAAATATGCTTCACCTAGATGTACTAGTGAGTTTAAAACTCTGGCCCAAAACTCTGTTTAGGAGGAGTGTAAATGTTTCCTGTAGGCCGGATCAGCTCTTAATGATGTGTTGTCGTGCTGTTTGTATTGTGTTAAATGTTGTAATATTGTATTGACTGCTTCTGCTTTCTTGGCCAGGTCTCCCTTGCAAAACTGTGTCTCAATGGGTTTCTTCCTAGTTAAAGAAAGGTTAAATTAAACAAGATGGTGCTACATATTCCAAAAGCATTGATAAAGAAATATAAAACATTCTGCAATCTTCAACAAAACCAAGGCCAATACAGCACAGGACTGTACATGCAACTTGTTGGCGAGCATTGTTCAGTTTCAGTCTATCAATGATTGTCCTTTTGTTTTCCTTAATTCACCACCTGCATTTTAGCCACAAATGATGTGGCCAGCGCTGGTGCTAGGGGTCGTTTGGTTGGTTCACGCAGCTCTATATTGCGTCACCGTGGGAGGAGAGGGGAGTGCAAGTGGCCAGAACCCCGAGCAGATGTCAGCAGCTCACCATTAATGAGGCCTAATCACTAATTAGGGAGGGGTGGCTAATGAAGGCTACTAACGAGAGGGAGCCAGGGAGAAGCCTGGAAAATGGAGGATAGGACAGTCACTAGCGTCTTATCAAAACAAGGCTGTTAAGGAAGTTTCACACTAAACCGTAGACATATCCAAGCATGCTAAAGAATCTTATCTTAGGTTGTCACTTTCACTATGTGCTAAGTTAACAAAGCTATTTATAGAGTTAAGAAAGGGGCAAGCCCAACGAAAGATATCAACGCTAAATGTGCTCCATTGTTGTCCTTGGACCAGACACAGTGTCTGTGAACGTTTTGAGTTCTGAACTGTACACGACCGTCGACCGGGGGTCAAGCACATGCTTGTTTGTCTTGCAATATGAATAACTTTGTACTGGGATTACATTTGCCCGTGAAGGGAGCACAATGAGGAAAACAAAAGCGGGAGTAGCAGATGGAGACGGAGATGGATGGAGGGTCCTAAGAGGCAGATGTTTATGGGCCATTATTTACAAGCTCTTTAATCTGGGCTATTTCCTCGCCCTTGGCAATGGACAGGTCTATGGGTCACGCTAGCTGAACCCTTCCACTCCTGGTCATCCATCTCCCACTGGCTATGAGAGACAGAGGGATGAAGGGAAAGAGAGAGACGGAGGGAGGGAGGGAGGGAGGGAGGGAGGGAAGAAGAGAGGGGAGATTGATAGATGGAGATAAAGAGAGAGAGGAGATGGAGAGAGACATGCAGACATGGAGCCACTCCACTGAAAAGCTGTCACAGCCATTATTCATTCATCTTTCTGTTGTTCTTTCGTTCTTTTTCTCCCTCTGCATACATTTCAATTAGAGGAGCCCTTACAGTGCTGTTGCAATGCCATCTGCTCTCCTCTGGCCCAACTCTCGCCTAATTTTCCCATCTGCAAGATGAATATTAGCCGAATTGCTGTCCATATCGATTTGCGCTAAGGTTAAAAGCTTTGAAGACCTTGGCTTGAATATGAGTTGCCTAGCCACCGGCCCTTCGACCGGGGTCCCGGCCTACCCAAACAGCTGAAGCCTGGACCTTGATTTCTTCTCCCCATCTGTGATTAAATGCAGCCCCTTCTGCCTGACACGGCGACCTTAACCCCGGGCCTCCCTGCTCTGGGGTCACTTAACCTTGAACCCAATTACAAGATAAGGTTACTTAAGTGTGACCTACGCCTTGCTTCACTCAGATAATAGGACAGTCAGGGAAAAGGGCCAGCGCAGCTGATACGCTTCTAGCTAATTCGCTGGGTTGACAAAGGTTGGGTGGCTTCCATAAAGAACAGGTAGCTTCGATTTCTCATGCAAAATGAGACTCAGTAATACGATATTGCAGCGGACTAAACAGCAGCGCTAGCTAACCTGGTATTCAGATAGGGCGGTTTCATCACTTCAGACACCTCTGCTGAGCCTACTGCTTGTCTTCTGTGTTGGATATCCTTATGCACTAGCAACTGTCTTGTAGTCATAGAGCTATGCTCTACTAAACAAATGTATTATCTATTGTCAGTCCAACATTGTTCTAACAAGGCCAGTTTGCTTTGCTTTGCTTTGCTTTGCTATGCTTGTGACCCGTTATGGCTGAATTATCTAGTAATTCTCTTGTTCTGCCATTCACCCATCCAATCTGGCATTACTCCTGTTGGAACCTGGCCAATGGGCTGGCTTAACAAGCTGTGCTACATCATAGCAGACTTGCTAGTTTTAATGCTGCTACTGGTGTTGCTGCTACAATGTACAAATGTGATACAAATGTATTCAAAGACTAGAATGATACAAATATATTAATATGGACTGCAACTGTCAAACACAGCAACTAGCAAGCTAGCAATAAATCATTATAGCGTGCTAGTTTTAGTGCTGCTACTGCTTGTTAATGTATCATTATGGGCTGCGTTACTGTTATTGGTGTTACACTTTGTATTATTCTCTTGATAAATGTAAGCTAGACTTAAGCTAGACTGTGTATGTGTATTTATTTTATGCACTTGCAGTCATAGCAAAAGATCTTCAAACTTCAGCTCTAATCAAGTGCAAATACAAATAGCCATGTATATGAAAAAATGATCTTTGACCACAATGAGCAATGCGAAAATGGAATGACAAAAATGTGAGCACACCGACATGTGTGATGGCAATGACTGGCATATGTTCAGCCACTGACTATAGAGGACATACTGTACTGTAGTTGTCTGGTTTAGCCTACATGGGCGTTGGGCTTGTTTTTCATTGGGTTGTTGACATGTCACAGAGGTCCTGAACTCTCTGGAACTGCCCACAGATCAACACATGGTTAACCTTACCACCACATCGCCTTTTTTTAATCAGCTCCCAAAATAGGTCACACATTTTACCCACAGTGAAAGACAAAGGGTTTCTGATTGAATTTTGCGACCATGTTTGCCAACATACGGATTAATCCAGATCACAGCACGTCAGGTTATACACACGTACTGTACAACCTGATCACAATCTCCCTCGTGAAATTTAAAAAAAGAAAACTTTTCATATGGCGGACCACAATTTACCGTAACACAATGTTGTTAAATCGGATTAAATCTCAACTACAACCACTTTACTTTAGGTATAGTAACACGGTAAACAAGCAAAAACATGTACACACAGACAAGCATGCACTTAAACACTTAGCCAAACACATACAGCGCATATCTCCCATGCATAGAGGGAACAATATGGCCGTTGTGTTGTCTACGGCAGTAAACATAACACTCGTCTTTAATACACTCTTTTGGAGAGAGTGCTGGCTGATTGCTTAACGCAGTCAAAAAAGAGACGGAGAAAGGAGATGGAAAATGAGAAAAACAGAGGGGGGGTAGAGCGAGCAAGCGAGAGAGTGCCCTGGTAGCGGCTTGCTGACCGCCAGTTGAACCTATCACTGAACTGAGGATGAACCCTCAACTTGAGGAGCGTCCGTCACAGATCTCCCTGGGAGCTCCAAGCGAGAGCAGCCAACGCTGGGAGACACACACACACACACATACACAGTCTTTCACTGGCATGCACACACACATTGGGACGTCATACACACATAATCCTCATTCATCCGGTACTGGGTGTACAAACATACGCACAGACACACCCCCATTCGTGCACGAGTGCGCGCACACACACACACACACACACACACACACACACACACACACACACACACACACACACAACACAGCAACGTAATAATGACACAATTACACACACGCACACTTTCGATCCCTGCTTGCCGTTTTCACAGGCACATGCTCTCTGGTCCGCAGAGGTGTGCGTGTATAAGCAGACATGCAAAAGCATCACGCACAGCGTTTTGTGTCACACACACACACAAGCACGCACATACACAAACGCACACTAACACTCTACCAGACACATCCGCGGCAGCTAGCCCTTTAACCATCCCACTGTGACACGCCCATGGGGACATGGCAGAATGCACCACGAGGTCACGGACAGGTTAGCACAGAGCATACCAACCCTGTCCCGGTTTGGCATTCATCTCCAAATGTCAGAGGGGAGGGGAAAGAGAGAGAGAGGGAGACCGAGAGAGATGTAGGGGAAAACGGATAAAGGTTGCAGAAGGGGCGCTGTTTTTCATGTTATCTGTCTTTTCTGAGGGGTATTTTGTGTTACCATGAGGTCCCAATGGAAATCCCCACTGTATGAAGTGGGAAAGAGGGACCTTCGGGGTGAGGAAGGAGGGTAACGGGAGGATTTTTGATCTGGCGTTGCGCTGTCAACATGTCAGACACAAAAACACCAGGGTTTCATGTACTGGACCCCCCGTTGCGCAGCCCGCCCCTTCACCCCAAATGTGACTTTTCCTTTTGTTTATTTTGATTCAATCACTATATGGCAACCTTGAATCCAAAGGCCACCAGGACGCACTGTGGTGGAAATTCGGTCCGTTTTTAAATGTTTTGTCAAGGCGACAGACTCATAGGATTACAGTTTGCATGGTACATACTGTGCATTGAGTTATTGTCACAGATGCTTGCAGCAGATATACAATATTACAAATCCAACAGATTGTCTATCCTGAAATACACAATAATATATTATGTCACCATTTATGTCGTAATATAAATGCAGTGAAATGTGTATGGTATTAATTACATATTTATCAACATATATTATTCATTGCTCCAAAAAATTCCTAAATACTAGCGTAAATAGATTTTTGTGAATTAGCATTTGCTCTGTAAAGTTAAGCACTATTGTCCACATATGGAATTGACTCTGGCTTGGACACAGTCAAACTTCTTGTAGAATTTACAATGTCCCGTTGTTTGAGATGTTGAATATCTGAGTGTTTAATTTAACGGGTGGATTAAATAAAGAACTTTCCTACGCTTCCTCTGATAATTTATTCATATCCTAGAGGATGTATGTGGGAAGGAAAATAACAGAAGCTTGGTGTACTTGTACAAATGGGACGGGGGACGCAATCATTTCCCCTTTTATTGGTGTTATGTCTTTTTCTTCAAACTATTTTAGTCACTTAAGTGGATCCCAATTAAACTGTAGTGTTGTGTCAACATCTTACACTACATGTGTAAAGGATGAGGCACTGCATAATTGGATGTACTTGCTAACCTATTACATTACACGGTAACTACTTATGTCATTCCACTGGCTGTATCTGGTGTAGGACTTATTCAATTTAAAGTGTGACCTCTTTATTTCATATAATGAAATTATCTTGAACCTCTTTGCAGAACATGTATCTGTCACGATGATAAAGACATAGGTCTGTGTAAATGATAAACAGTTTGAAAGATAAAACACACAGAAGTGATTATTAGGTGTGACACGAGGTAAGAGGATTTCCAATTGATCCTCTGTTGTTTCCTAACTGTAGATGAATATGAGTGTCGTCACAGGTGAGTGTCACGTTCGTTAGACGGAGTAGACCAAGGCGCAGCGTTGCAGGCAAACATACTTTATTTAAAGAGAGTAAACACACGAACAAAACAACAAACGATACGTGCAGTCCTACGGTACAGACCAAAAGGAACAAACCAACTGGAACAAGATCCCACAACTATTGTGGGAAAACAGCCTCTATAAATATGGCTCCCAATCAGAGACAACCAGCAACAGCTGACACTCGTTGCCTCTGATTGGGAACCACTCTGGCCAACACAGAAATACAATACATAGATTAAACACACCCTGGCTCAACATATAGAGTCCCAGAGCCAGGGTGTGACAGTGAGTAAGTTATGTCAGCCATAGGTCATGGGAGCATTTCTTGCCCTTGCTGTTATCAAGGCCAGCAGGCATCAAAAGAAAGCTTGTCCAAAAGAAAGCTTGTCCTGGAATCCCTGTTCCCAATTACTCTACAGTGAGCTGCCCAGTGTACAAGGATTTTTGATCTGGCGTTGCGCTGTCAACATGTCAGACACAAAAACACCAGGGTTTCATGTACTGGACCCCCCGTTGCGCAGTCCCTTCACCCCAAATGTGACTTTTCCTTTTGTTTATTTTGATTCAATCACTATATGGCGACCTTGAATCCAAAGGCCACCAGGACGCACTGTGGTGGAAATTCGGTCCGTTTTTAAATGTTTTGTCAAGGCGACAGACTCATAGGATTACAGTTTGCATGGTATATACTTTGCATTGAGTTATTGTCACAGATGCTTGCAGCAGATATACAATATTACAAATCCAACAGATTTGCCCCATTTTATGTCGTAATATAAATGCAGTGATATGTGTATGGTATTAATTACATATTTATCAACATATATTATTCATTGCCACAAAAAATTCCTAAATACTAGCGTAAATAGATTTTTGTTAATTAGCATTTGCTCTGTAAAGTTAAGCACTATTGTCCACATATGGAATTGACTCTGGCTTGGACACAGTCAAGCTTGTTGTAGAATTTACAATGTCCCGTTGTTTGAGATGTTGAATATCTGAGTGTTTAATTTAACAGGTGGATTAAATAAAGAACTTTCCTACGCTTCCTCTGATAATTTATTCATATCCTAGAGGATGTATGTGGGAAGGAAAATAACAGAAGCTTGGTGTACTTGTACAAATGGGACGGGGGACGCAATCATTTCCCCTTTTATTGGTGTTATGTCTTTTTCTTCTAACCTATTTTAGTCACTTAAGTGGATCCCAATTAAACTGTAGTGTTGTGTCAACATCTTACACTACATGTGTAAAGGATGAGGCACTGCATAATCGGATGTACTTGCTAACCTATTACATTACACGGTAACTACTTATGTCATTCCACTGCCTGTATCTGGTGTAGGACTTATTCAATTTAAAGTGTGACCTCTTTATTTCATATAATGAAATTATCTTGAACCTCTTTGCAGAACATGTATCTGTCACGATGATAAAGACATAGGTCTGTGTCTGAAAGATAAAACACACAGAAGTGATTATTAGGTGTGACACGAGGTAAGAGGATTTCCAATTGATCCTCTGTTGTTTCCTAACTGTAGATGAATATGAGTGTCGTCTCAGGTGAGTAAGTTATGTCAGCCATAGGTCATGGCAGCATTTCTTGCCCTTGCTGTTATCCAGGCCAGCAGGCATCACATTGAAAGTCCTCACAGAACACTTTAGGTTTACTTGTGATATCACACGCTGTGAGTGAAAAGGTCACTGTGTGGCCCCTGGAGGGGCGGGTGGGCCCTCCGCTGTGTTGTTCTTTATTGAGTAATGAGGAGGTTTGAACATTGGCCCATGAGGTCTATCATATGAGTTGGGAAGCTTGTTTGTGAGTGAAGAATTACAATTCTATGGATGTGATATGAAAAATCTACAGTATGATTGCATATCAGAACGTCCACATCTAATCCTAAATTAAGTTCTAAAACCAAGACAAAAGTTACAGTCTATTGACCTGCAGTGTCTGTAAGTTTTTGTCCTCATCCTTTCAATACTGATTGAGACCTCTCGAACCAATCTCTCTCACCATTAATGAAATACAAAGGAATAAATATCAAACAGCAGACATTTGGGCCTTCATGGAATCGTGCACCAGAAACGCAGCAATTTTCTGGACTTTATAAAAACAACAACTGGGAGTCAGGCTGTCCCCGAGGTAATAACAGGTGTTGGTATCCCCGGGTAACGTCCATAGCAACAGCTGCCATGGAGACCTGGCTGTGCATTGGCCACACAGACAGTGCAGGGGAGGCTGACAGGTGGTGGAGAGGGAACCACTGTCAACATCCCTATCATTAGTCATGACCTAGGATGGGGTTTCACCTTCAGGCAACTGGTAGGTCACTGATACACATACACAATTCCCTTTGATAGGCTGTGGGCTCTGTTAATCTATTTTCAATAAAACGGTGGTGGTTGCTTTGTTATCGTTCCCCACAAATGCCGGAACCATGTCCATACTGGTGATAGTATGAAAATGTATGCACTAACTACTGTAAGTCGCTCTGGATAAGAGCGTCTGCTAAATGACTAAAATGTAAAAATTTAAATGTAATTCGAGGGTGACTCTCACGCTCACTTTCTAACTTTGAGTTTGTGTGTGTGTGTGTTCAGTGTCCAAGCCAAATAACACATTTACAGCATTGATGGAATTGCTTTCATTCTGACCCCTTTGGAGAATTCATTTCACCAACACACACATGCACACCAACATACGCGCGCGCACACAAAAGTCTCGTTCTTTAATCACACTTGATGAAGCACTCAGGAACATACAGCTGCATCACCCAGCACCAATTACCACGGTGGTGACCTCACACATCCGGGTCAGTGATTCCTACAACAGGAACAAAAAGAAAGCTTGTCCTGGAATCCCTGTTCCCAATTACTCTACAGTGAGCTGCCCAGTGTACAATGCTGCAGGTGAGAAGTTGGATGGGGCCTCTGTTAGAGCTTGGCAGAGACACAATGGAACACTGTGGCTTCGGCTTTAACAGCTAGGCTACATGCTCGTTGGGAGAGATCTAGTCCAAGAATAGGAGTTGTTGAGGATTACGCCACCAAGGCCCAAAGACCTTGTCCACTGTGCTCGCCCTCCTCTTGTATCACCTGATATTTCATTTAAAGTATGGCAAGTCACAATGCTGGAAATGGCGTCTCTGTCTATAACTTTTATTTAAATGACAGTGCATTGTCTTTCTTCAATTTCAGGACAACATAATGATCCATAAGGACATCAAATGTAACAAATGTTAAACAACAGATTTTGAACTATTTCAAATATTTTCTCCCTTTCAGTAATACATTCTATGGGGTTACATGGGAACAAAGGAGATTCATGCATGGGTTGCAATGCACAGACCATCTGAGGGAAAAAACAACAGAGCTCTCCATTGAGCCCACATATGTGGCATGGGTCAAAATACATAATGGGACATTTGCTCCTGGGCCCATTCTAATAATTTCTGTTTCTGGGAAAACTTGCACCATGTTTTCAGTCCAATGGCCGCTCATCTCTGCAACAATTACCCTGCCCTCCTTGCATCCTGTGTGCTCAATGCAATATGCATGTGATCTAATATTCCAGAACTATCGCCATTGATTTGAGGGCACTGGAACCAGAGGATGATAATTAGTCTACTGTACAATATAATGTAATGTTTCCTTTCCACAAAACGTGGTTGTAAAGTCTATATGGTATAAAGTGTTCTTTCCGAACATATAAAACAATGTTGATCTGCGAACTGAAATGGACTATATGACTGACTGGCACTATTCACTCCAAAGACCAATCCTGAAATGGATCTGATAGGGGCATAGTGGATGATGGTTCGCATTGACTCCAGCAGCCAAGGCTTCAATGTCACAACCTCTGTGGCTCTTCTGTGGTTGGACATTTACGCTCAGTTCACAACCAATTACAGAGGGACCCTTCTGCACACTATGCGCGATTGATATGCCTCTGGGCCATGTGAAGATGACTTAGTGGGTCAAATGGAGCCTGCAGACATGGCAGTGAACGAGAGAGAAACAGAGGGTTGAGAGAGGAGATAGACAGGGAAAGACAGAGGGAGCGAAAAAGAGAAACAGAAAGATAGAGGGGAAAGAGAAAGAAAGATAGAGGGGGAGGGAGAGGGAGAGGGAGAGAGCGAGCGAGAGAGTAATGGAAAGAGAGAGGGAATGATAGAAAGAGATAGAGGGAACAGAGAGAGAGAGATGCACTGGTGAACACACGCATGAGGGGAACGTACAGAAAGTGGAAACAGATGGGCTAAAAATAAACCATCTGAAATATTTAACTTACTGACCCAGAAACAGCCCCAGTGTAATCATATCTGTGCTCCAACAGAAGAGACTGCAATGGCACAGCCATGATATCATTTGGGCCAATGGAAACGGTAATGAAATGCCAGGAGTCCGTGGCTCACCGCGGGAGAACACACTAGAAAATCTATGCATAATGACAGTGTGTCGGCCATAATGTTGGCGGCGAAAATCTGGAGATTTTACAACAGCTTGACTGAGATCAGGGTACCACTGAGTAAAATGAAGATACTCACTCAGAATGTTAGATGCGGTAGTAATTTATCAATGAACTAATAACACTTTTCACAATGGCCCAGTTTATAAACTCTCATGTGACCTTTCTAACCAATGAACAGCAATAGGGTAATACCTTTTCAGATATGTCAATCAGATATGGAAAATACAACCTTCGCATGGCAATACTGAAAGAAAACATAAGAACAATAGCCCTTCTCCATATAATAGAATGAAAATAATTGAAATGTATTTGTTTATTTGGATCCAATATTAGCTTTTTGCAGAAGCAGCAGCTACTGTTCCTGGGGTCCACAAGAAACACGGTGACTAGACAACCCTCGACAGACACGTATTGTGATGGGGAAGTTGTTGGAGAAGACCTGGTGATTGACATGGACCTTTGTCCCTTTCTACCTCAATCTCCATGTCCATCTTCAGCAGTGAGATTGGCCTATAACCCCAGCCCTGTTGCCATTACCATTTTAGATGCTGCACAACACCATCAATATTAATGTTCTGTGGCTAAACCGGCATTGGAAGAACTTTCTCCCACATTAATATTGATGCTATTGCCAGATATTGGAGTTTGGCCCTCTTTAAGGATTTCTAACAGGAACAGTGGAGGCACACTCCTCTTTGGGTCCGTACCTCGATGATGCTGACAATTACTCTGTTTGTAGCAATTTCCGTGGGAGAGGGGTGACTTCTGTGTTGATGAGATCTGAGGAGAGAGGGTTGCCTTGACGCAGATCCAATTCCCTTCCGACTGTTATGGAGAAATGAGCTTTCCATTTCAAGGGATCTGGGAATGCCAAATGGGTATGTTGATTCTGGAATACGGGGTATTGCTTTTGGGACATCTTCACAAACAGCCACACACACAGACTCCCATATAACATTCATTATTCATTTTGAAGATGCATTGCTTTACATATCAAGTGTCAAGTGGGCTTACTTATGAAGCGTTCCAGGCCTGGATATTTTGTCATGCATTCTGTGATAAATTGACTCTGTGGAAAACCCAGTCATCGTTGCCTGACATACAATCATTCTATCAGACTTAATAAGGAATCCTGAAGCATTGGTAATCTTGACTGTTTAATTTAGTGACAGAGCCTTTATTGGTCATGATTTTGGGGGTCTCCTTCTGAATCTTATTTCCATCATGCACAAACATTTCTAACTAGGCAACACAAATAGCTTATCATACACTACATGACCAAAAATACTGCTCGTCGAACATCTCATTCCAAAATGATGGGCATTAATATGGAGTTGGTCCCCCCTCTTCTGGGAAGGCTTTCCACTAGATGTTGGAACATTGCTGCGGGGACTTACTTCCATTCAGCCACAAGAGCATTAGTGAGGTCAGGCACTGATGTTGAGCGATTAGGCTTGGCTTGCAGTCGGCATTCCAATTCATCGCAAAGGTGTTCGATGGGGTTGAGGTCAGGACTCTGTGCAGACCAGTCAAGTTCTTCCACACCGATCTCGACAAACCATTTCTGTATGGATCTCGCTTTGTGCACGGGGGCATTGTCATGCTGAAATAGGAAAGGCCCTTCCCCAAACTGTTGCCACAAAGTTGGAAGCACGGAATCGTCTAGAATGTCATTGTATGCTGTAGCGTTAAGATTTCCCTTAACTGGAACTAAGGGGCCTAGCCTGAACCATGAAAAACAGCCCCAGACCATTATTCCTCCTCCACCAAACTTTACAGTTGGCACTATACATTCGGGCAGGTAGCGTTCTCCTGGCATCTGCCAAACCCAGATTTGTCCGTCGGACAGCCAGATGGTGAAGTGTGATTCATCACTCCAGAGAACGCGTTTCCACTGCTCCAGAGTCCAATGGTGGCGAGCATTACACCACTCCAGCCGACGCTTGGCATTGCGCATGGCGATCTTAGGCTTGTGTGCGGCTTTTCGGACATGAAAACCCATTTCATGATGCTCCCGATGAATAGTTATTGTGCTGACGTTGCTTCCAGAGGCAGTTTGGAACTCAACAATTTTTATGCGATACGTGTGTCACGCCCTGACTTATGGGACTCTAGTATGTTGAGTCAGGGTTGTTATTTCTATGTTCACGTTCTAGGTGTTGTATGTCTATGTTTGGCCGGGTGTGATTCCCAATCAGAGACAGCTGTCGCTCGTTGTCTCTGATTGGGGATCATACTTAGGCAGCCTATTGGCAATCATTAGTTGTGGGATCTTGTTCCATGTAGAGGCTTGTATTGTGTTTAGCCTGAGGACTTCACGTTACGTTGTTTTGTTGTTTTTGTTTGTGTGTTTATCTTTATAATAAACATGTATGCATTTCACGCTGCGCCTTGGTCTGACCCGTCCTTCAATGAGCGTGACAGAAGATCCCACCAAACACGGACCAAGCAGCGTGCCCAGGAGCAGACATCCTGGACATGGGAGGAGATCCTGGACGGAAAGGGATCCTGGACATGGGAGGAGATTCAGGCTGGGATGGATCGCCGTCCTTGGGAGGTGACAGTGGAGGCCCGGTTTAGAGAGGAGCAACGGCAACACAGAAGGCGCCGGCCGAGGAGGAAGCCCGAGAAGGGGGGGGGGCTAAAAGGCTGGTCGGGGATCGATGTAGAAGAGCCCCGACCACTGCACTCGTGGGGTCTCAGGGAGGAGTCCTCACGGGAGGAGGACTGGGCGCGGAGAGTGAAAGACTGGTACAGTCGGAGATCTCTAACGTCAGTTCCCAGTCCGGTACACCTCGTGCCTGCGTCTCGCACCAAGCTAGTGGTGCGTGTGCCCAGTCCGGCCCGGCCCATTCCTGTTCCTCGCACCAAGCCAGTGGTGCGTTTTGCCAGTCCGGCCCGGCCCGTTCCTGCTCCTCGCACCAGACCAGTGGTGCATGTTCCCAGTCCGGTCCGGCCCGTGCCTGCTCCCCGCACCAAGCCAGTGGTGCCTGTCGCCAGTCCGGCCCGGCCCGTTCCTGCTCCCCGCACCAAGCCAGTGGTGCGTGTTCCCAGTCCGGCCCGTTTCTGCTCCCCGCACCAAGCCAGTGGTGCGTGTTCCCAGTCCGGCCCGGCCCGTGCCTGCTCCCCGCACCAAGCCAGTGGTGCGTGTTCCCAGTCCGGCCCGGCCCGTTCCTCCTCCCTGCAGCAAGCCAGTGGTGCGTGTCGCCAGTCCGGCCCGGCCCGTTCCTGCTCCTCGCACCAAGCCAGTGGTGCGTGTTCCTAGTCCGGTCCGGCCCGTGCCTGCTCCTCGCACCAGACCAGTGGTGTGTGTGTCCAGTCCGGCACGGCCCGTGCCCGTTCCACCGGTGCCTGGTCCGGCACCGGTCAGCTGCTCCACTCCGGAGCCAGAGCAGTCCGCTCCACCAGTGCCTGATCCAGCTCCGGTCAGCTGCTCCACTCGGAGCCAGAGCAGTCCGCTCCACCGGGATCCAGTCCAGCTCCGGTCAGCTGCTCCACTCCGAGCCAGAGCAGTCCGCTCCACTGGTGCCTAGTCCAGCTCCGGTCAGCGGCTCCACTCCGAGCCAGAGCAGTCCGCTCCACCGGTGTCAAGTCCAGCTCCGGTCAGCGGCTCCAGTCCGAGCCAGAGCAGTCCACTCCATCGGTGCCTAGTCCAGCTCCGGTCAGCGGCTCCAGTCCAGACCCAGACGTCAGCCCCTCTACAGGTTCGGGGTCTCCCACACCAGGGTCCAGACAGGGCTTGGTACATCGTGGGAGGAAGGAGAGGGGAAGCAGCGCGCAGAGGTCCAGACCAGACCAGGGGCACTACGGGGAGGCTGAGAGAATGTGGTCGTCACACCCGGGCCGGATCCGCCTCCGAGGCGGAATGCCCACCCGGACCCTACCCTGTTATGTCAGGTTTGTGCGGTCGGAGTCCGCACCTTTGGGGGGGGGTACTGTCACGCCCTGACTTATGGGACTCTAGTATGTTGAGTCAGGGTGTGGAGTTCTAGGTTGTTATTTCTATGTCTAGGTGTTGTATGTCTATGTTTGGCCGGGTGTGATTCCCAATCAGAGACAGCTGTCGCTCGTTGTCTCTGATTGGGGATCATACTTAGGCAGCCTATTGGTAATCATTAGTTGTGGGATCTTATTCCGTGTAGAGACTTGTATTGTGTTGCCTGAGGACTTCACGTTACGTTGTTTTGTTGTTTTTGTTCGTGTGTTTATCTTTATAATAAACATGTATACATTTCACGCTGCGCCTTTGTCTGACCCGTCCTTCAACGAGCGTGACAACGTGCTTCAGCACTCGGCGGTCCCGTTCTCTGAGCTTGTGTGGCCTACCACTTCACGGCTGAGCCGTTGTTGCTCCTAGATGTTTCCACTTCACAATAACAACCCTTAAAGTTGACCGGGGCAGCTCTAGCAGGGCAGAAATTTGACGAACTGACTTGTTGGAAAGGTGGCATCCTATGACGGTGCCACTTTGAAAGTCATTGAGGTCTTCAGTAAGGCCATTCTACTGCCAATGTTTGTCTATGGAGATTGCATGACTGTGTGCTCGATTTCATACACCAGTCAGCAATGGGGGTGGCTGAAATGGCCGAATCCACTAATAGTATATATTCAACATTTGAATTTGCATGGCTTATATATAGAACAAAACCTGTCAGCCAACTATGTCTTGGCTCAGACTCCAAATGAACATGTTACTGACAAAACCCATATATCTCTGACATGGGTCGCCAATACAACTATCCAGCTAACATCCCCCTCTCTCCATCCCCCTCCCTCCATCCCTCTCTCCCTCCCTTCACCCCATCTAGCTTTTGCGTGTGAGCCAGTAAGTGGGACCTCTTAGGGGACAAAGAGTGACCTCAATTCAATCTGACGTCTAGCCTATCGATCTCCTCCAATGGCGGCCTGGGCTGTCGTATCCCCCGGAGACAGACAGCTTGGCCGTCCTTGTATGGCTGACGTTCACGTTTAAAAACCTCTGGCCTGTTTATCAAGCACAACCCCCCCATTTCCCCCCCATCCCCCTGAATAAAAATAGAATAAACACCCCCCTCCAACCCCCCAGCCGGTTTTCCTCATACGCATTGCTCATCTACAGAACCCTATATAGAGTGTGTGTCATAACAGATTGAGGAGGTGTCTGGGTTAAATGCATGTGACTGGTGCCTGTGTGTCTCATCTCCATAGAGGCACCTGCGTGTTTTAGTTGGGCGATGGGACCTGGAACAATTACTGTCAGGCTACGGGTGATGTATCGGCAGGGTTATTGTATTTATCATCCCAACCTCTGACTTGAGCCGTAATTGGTAAGACCTAACCTCCAGATTGCTTAGATGCATGCAGGTCTTTTGCCATGCTGTTCCAATATTGGTGTATTCAATTAAATACTTCTGTGTTCACACATGGGGAAGTACTATAAAACCTTGAATTTGATGGTTGACTCCACCTACTGATTCATATGTCTATGTAGTCATGTTTTGATGGTATGTGCAGGTGGAAATGTTCGCCGTAAAAAGGCAGGTGTGCAAAATGGAAGGCAAGTGTCATTCTTCTCAAGCCATTCAAAGCAGCCATGTCAGGGTTTGATTTACCCTTACCCCCAGTAGTACACACACACACACACACACTCGCATACACGCACACACGCACACACACACAGTCACTCACACACAAACCTTTGGGCCACATGTGTTTTTTATATTCATACCAAGGGAGGGGGAAAAAAGTGTGCCTCCAAAATGGGGTTTGAGGGGTCATGGTGTTTGGCCAGGAGTGACAGCTCTGAAATGAAGGCGTAAGTCATTCTCCTACTCACCACATGCACCATTCTGGGATAGGGTGAGAGGGGAGGGGAACAGAACAAGGCTATGCAAGGGTTGGGACTGGGGAGGGAGAAGGCTGCAAGGCAGTTGGTGGGAGGGGGGTGGGGTGTAAAGGGCACAAGGTTACAGGGTGGGGTAGTGTGGTGTGTGATGGGAGGAGGGGGGAGGGGGGAGAATGTCTTTAGGGAGGCAGAGGACCTGTGAGCTCTTCTCTCTTACCTTTATCAGTCTGACACAGAGCTGCCACTCCAAGTGAAGGACCACAGATGTTGTTTACACATACAGTACCCACCCACCAAGCCACTCTCTCTCTCTCTCTCTCTCTCTGTCTCTGTCTCTCACACACACACACACACACCACCTTAAACTGAGGGGTCAAATACCATGTGTACACTTTCTCTTGATTCTCTCTCTCTCTTTTTCTCTCCCTCTATTTTTCTCCCCGACTCAAACACACACATACATCATTAAGTGAGAGGTCAGAGTGTTTGTTTACACTCTATCGCACACACTAACAGCAGGGGAGTATCAACATTTGGGCTGCACCCTGCCGTGAGAGCTGGGGAGTCCCCCACTTTGTTTCTCATCCATTGATTGGTTTAGAGTACAGATTCTTTTCATGCCTCTGTACCCCATCATATCCAAACACGCTTGAGATAAACACACTGACCACACTGAGTGACTACTACTCATGCCTAATGGACTGCACTACATGGAATTACCCATATGACTTGAGCCATCTGTCATAAGCTCTGTCTAAAATGGCCACTTGAATTCATACTGACTTGGTGTATCACCTGATTTGTATCGCCTGCTCTTTGGTAAAAGAGAAAGTAGTGGTATTATGTTGTGGTCATAATGACAGAATATGTCATGGTGTTTGAAGTGAATATACTTTTGATAGTCTAGTTAAACATCTAAAATGTTAGTCATGGCTATGACTGGTTATGACATCTACAAGTCATGTTTTAACAGCATTAGGTAATACGTTCATAGAGTAGGATGTTAGCTGGTTCGCATAGGTCTTACAAGTGGCGAGATCATAGCAACACAAGACGGAGAAATAACCGTGAACAACATATTTTTATTTCAATGAATGGATCCATATTTCCAAACAAAAATAGAGAAAAAAACATACTCTCATAGAAATATTCTGTGAACTAATTTATCAACAGACAGTCCTGCTCTCCAAGGTCCCAATGGCTTTCAAATCCCAATAATTGTTGCTGATACCCCAGTGCCACGTTAAAAAACAGAGACTGGTCGTCCAACAATCAATGTTGCCTTACAGCCCGTCATCAATTGATGGTAACAAAAACACATAATAATATCTACGCTAAATCACAGTAGATGCCCTCCTCTTAGGGGACCATTGTAACTTTAATTGAGGTTTTGGAGGTTAGTGATACAATTTCCTAGTATGCTGCTTGAATGACAATTGAATTGAGGTGGCCTCTACCCTACATGACAATGTCATATGGAGGGACATATTGCCTGTCATAACAGGTAACTTCAGATTATGGCACAGTCATAAAATAAATGCTCAGTGACAAAATCTTGTTCTAAGGCAAGTACAACTATAGTTTTCAAATGCTTATTGGTTCAGGCTCCATAACAATTCTCATTTTTCACAAAAACATAAAATGTGATTGTGACATGAAACTAACTGGCATTAACTGGCATGTGTTATGTCATTCCTATGGCAGCATTATGTAGACGTTATGAAGGGCCACTTTTATGATATTCCACTTTGAAACAGTGGCAGAAGTACACTGACCATTACCAGTTAGTGGCCCTGTAGTTTTGACCTCAAAATGGCGGCTGAGGAAGAATCTACCAGTGCTGTGTTTATGATGGGAGTGGGTCAAGTGTGGGTTCTGGATAGTTTCACATTGCAAGTGCCTATTTTTTTAATATATTTTTTTGCAACTTCCCACACCCTCTGACATCTAAATACAAGTAAAAGGTCAAATTATGGACAAACCAAAAGTTATTTTTGTCACCACTACCACAAAGATAATCCAAACAATTAATATCCATGTTCCGCTTTGGTACAGGCTGTTGATAGGTGTTTTGCCCTGGGTGAGGCGTGATTCTCTGTTTCCTACTGATAGTGTCATGTCTGTCCTGTCCTGTCTGTCCTGTCCTGTCCTGTCCTGTCTGTCCTGTCATGTCTGACCTGTCTGTCCTGTCCCCCCACCCTGAACCTGAGCTAGTCCCAACATACCCCTTAACATGGATGTCTATGAGTCAATGACATACATATGGACACAATCATGAATTTCTCTCATTATAAACAGTGCTAATACACACACACACGGACAATACATGTCTTCTGAAAATTCTGAGGAAATTTGGCATCGTTTTTTAATGGCTTCTGGTTTCTTTAAAAAAAATTGGTTGATGAATAACCTTGGGCCTGGCTCTCTCGGTCAAGCAGTTCTATCAGCAAAGGCCTTGCTCTAAATCGCCATACAGTGGAGATTCTTGGACACGTCTCCTTTAGATTCAAGCACAGTGCTGACAATAGAGTGACTGTGTCGCCAGTAGCCACCACCGCTTCCAGTCCGAGACTGACAAAGTCGTCTTTAACGGCGTGAGTCCGACAGAGCTGCAGGAGAACGGCGCAAAAACCATTCTGCCAGCCGGCCCGTCTAGTGTCACCTCTCAAACGTGGCGAAGGCGAAGTAGGAGGGGCCATGGCAGCCACCAAGTCTCTCTATTGGCCGTGGTCCCCTGGAGAAGAGGCGTGTGAATGGCTGGATTGGTGAATGGGGGAGGGGTGTGGTGAGATAGTCAGGTGGTCAGTTCTTCTTTTTGGCGGAATGGTGGTGGTCTTCCAGGGGATGGATGGAGGAGATAAATGGAGGGAGGGATTGAGGGATGGTCAATGAAGGATGGATGAAAAGCTGAATCCGCGGCGACTCGTCCTCCTCAGGGCCCATTCTCATTGTAGTGGAGGGAGATGGGGCGGTCGCGCTGCACGGGCATGTAGGGCCAGTTGTAGCTGGAGCCCGAGAGGAGCATGTCGCGCAGCAGCGTCTCGATGGGCGTCTTGCCCACCAGGCGCACGAAGAAGAGCTGCTCAATGACGGGCGAGGAGACGATGCGGAGGGAGGGCAGCCGCAGGAGCAGGCGGCCGAAGCGGTTGGGCTGGCTGGGGTACTGGTTCCTCACATACTCCTCCAGGGCACACTGGGACTTCTCCTGGATGCTCTCCACGTGGGCCACATCCGACAGGCCCATGGCATCTGAGAAGGAGAGAGGAAGGTTAGGCGTTGATGAGTTTATGGATCATTATGGTTCTGATGAGTTGACCTCACACTGACATACAATGTGAAATTGTGTCCAGCTACGTACACACATTAGAGCTGAAATGTCAGTATCCCTATGTAAATATGTCATTCTATGTAGTGGAATACAATTCCCTTTGCCTTCAGTTGTGGGTCAAGGTGTTGTCCCTGATCTTACACCTCCCCTAGCACCAGTCCCTGGTGTGAGTCTCACACGACAGAGAGAGTGTGTTGACTGCGTGTGATACTTTTCACTCCCCCTGTGCTCCGTGGTTATGGGGTCAGAGATGGGTGAACTCAAAACGAAGTCACATTTAGTGTACTGCATGGTACTGTACTGCACGTTAAGTCCTACTGTACCAGTGTTTCTGTCCCCAGTATGAACCTAATTTAAAGGCTGCATCGAACAGCGAGGGTAATTTTCTCCCAAGTGCTTTACTCTAGTGTGCAGCAGAAGCACTGGGCTTGGATTCATCCAGCACGCTGGTCCCTTTGTCACAGTAGACTTTTATCAGCCCCCTGCGCAAACTTCGGCCTGCTGAGCTTCAGTTCCGCATAACAAAAGATTAATGTGCCTCATATTTTTGTCGTAGGTCTCCCCCCTCCCCCTCCCCCCTCTCCCCATCGCCCCAGGTGGGGTATAACTGCCAATTCTGCCACATTTCCCACTGTGAGGGCAAGCGTGTAGTTTCTTTGCTATCCGCCATTTTGGGGTCTGTGTGAGGCATCAGTGGCTGACAAAGCTAGGGCTGGCTGTGCGACTGAGCCCTCACGTGCTACCACGACACCTCCACAGGCGTCCTTTACAGGCACGACCTCCCTTTGTCTGGCTCCTTGGGCGCACACACACGCACACACACACACACACACACACACACACACACACACACACACACACACACACACACACACACACTGGGGGATGAGGATGGTGGCGGTCGTAAGATGGCCACTGTTTGATTCGGGGTGATGTGACTGGGATCTAGGGCGGAATGTCTGAGGGCGGAGGTGAGAGAGGGTATTGGGAGTTTGTCTGTCCTTGTTAGCTCATGCAGGCAGGTCTCGATGGGGGGCCTGGTCTACGAATAGTCTGTCTATCTCATTGTGTGTACATGCATGTGTGTGTGTATGCGTGTGTGTTGGCTGGGGTTGCGGGACGGATCACATGGATGCTCAGGGCTACAGGGGTTATGTAGGTCAAGGACTGGGCTGTGGCAAATCCCCCTTGTCGCTGCAACCCACCATGAATAATTCAAGCATGGTGGTGGGGGCAGGGGTGAGAGGGCTGGGGTTTGGAGAGGAGGGAAGGGGAGAGGCTGCTTGACTGGTTTCAATAATAGATGGTAGCGTGAAGGAGAAGAGGGTGATGAAATAAAAGAGAGAAGAGCGAAGGGGTTCTTCAGCCATCCAAACTGAAGAGTGCGGGCCAGAGCTAGGTACATGCAAAGTGATTCTGACAAGCTGTGCGATGGAGGCGAGGAAAAGGGCGATTGACAGGAAACAAAAACAAAGGTGGAAGACCTCAGAGTTGGGTTCTCTCACACTCACACCCCCTGGGTCATAAACAATGAATCCTCAACACATCACAATCCCAGATCTGACAGCATTCTGGGTGGCGTAGAATAGCCATAACTATCTACTGTGCCTCATACAGTGGCAAAAGTGGTGTAACAAAGGAATGAGCAAACTATTGTTTTTATATTGCTATTTCACCAATATTTACGCTTCTTTACCTCATATAAGTAGTTCATCCATGATAATATTTATATGGTATCCATACATTATCGATACATTGTTTACAAAGACATTGTTAACCACTTGGTTGTTAACCACATGCTATACTGTAGAGAGTCTATAAGTCTGCTAACTTATCTGGAGTGACCACCATTACCTAAATATGTAGTTCCGCACAAAACACAACACAAACTATCCTACAGATAGACATAAACAACGACATATAGAAACAGAAACCACTAAAGTCAGACTCCACTCACCGGATGTGAAGAGCACAATGGATTTGAGGCAGGAGTACTCAGCCGTGTCCACCTGCAGAACCTTCAGTTTCTCCACCTGCTCCTGGAACACCCGGATGTGGTCCATGAACGCCACCACGCGTTCCGCAGACATGGGCGATGCGTGCAGGCCGGCAGCCGCCAGCAGGGGCGCCACGTGCAGTGGCATGGAGCACTGGGCCGCGTTCAACACAAACAACTCACTCCATGACATGCGCAGGAGCGCCACCTAGGGCACGGGAGGAATTATGGTAGGATTGGTTAGTTCAGAGTTGACAGAGGGTGGTTCTGGGAAATAAGGATAACAGTGTTTATCTTCCTTATGCAGATGGTTGAGTATGGCAAGTGTTAATGATATGGCCAAACTTAAAGGCTGCTGACCCCACAATTTAACCTTTACATGACATACCAATTGCAGACATGGACATATCTGTTCTGGACAATATTTTCTGGGCAATATCTGTGATGAGCATCTACAGCTCATCCATAAGGGACTACCCAAATAAAGTGACCAAACCACATCTCTAGGCATACATCATTTCTATTTTCTAGTCAGGCATAAAAAAAGATTATAGTCAGGCATAAAAAAAGAATTATAGTCAGGCATAGTTTCTAGTCAGGAATCAGGGTGGTCTTCCACACCTGGTCCATGAGCTGCAGGTCAGGGAAGAAGGGGATGTTCTTGGCCCACTCCACAGCGCTGAAGAGCAGCCGTGCGGCCAGCTCGCAGATGTTCTCGATGCCCATCAGGTTGTTTCCCTGCATGCACTGGGACCCGTAACGGGATGTGGGGTAGGGCTCGGCGCGCAACAGCAGAGAGATGAATCCAGATAGGTAGGGCTGCCCGTTGTAAGGGTCGCTGCCATTGGTCAGGTACTGACCCGGGCTGGACTGGGAGTTGGACATGCGGCCTCTCTGGACAGCTGAGGGAGAGAGAAAGAAAGGGTTAAGAAGGAGATATGGCATTTGATTTTCATGAGCAAAATACATTTTTCCTCTTTTGACATTTCAAAGGCTCACAAAAAAACTGTGATATGTCTTGTAATATGTCAAAGGCCGTGGGTATAAGTGAATCCTCAAGTACTAGAAGCTAATTGTTTGGCCAGGTGCAGGTACAGTAGGTACAGTAGAACTACTGCATATTTCATTCATTCATGTGGCTGTACTCTATCCACCTAGATAGAGTACAGCCACATTTATTTAAATCCAGGCTGGCACAGTTACAGTAACATTTAGGACCTGAAGCTTCTCTGTCATCACGTCGTCATGACTGCATCCAGCACTAACCGCCTTCATTTAGTAGGCTGCAATTACCACTGTGTCATAAAGCACCATCTAGAGGCACTCAGACAAGTCTGCTCTTTCTCAATGGGAATATATAGGGCCAAATCACACTGGGGCTCGCAGCTAAAAGACATGTCATGGCGGGTGCATGGGGAGAGGAGGAAGGACGGTGGAGGTTGGAGGTGCAAAGTGTGGAGAAACGGGGGGAAATTTCTGCGGCTCTAAATGTGTCAGCACTCTGTCTCCTGACAGGCAGACCCCGGTGCCGTGCATCAATGAGTAATGGCAACCAGCAGCCGGTAAAGACACTACGGCTCTTCACACCTTTGCTTCCCCCCCCAAAACACCCCCACTCCACTGCCAAATGGCTCAGCCGAAAGGGCACGCAGAGGCTAAGCACACATCCCCCCACCCCCGCCGAGCTATGATGCGGCGGCTCAAAGCCCATTTGGAAAACACCTGTTCAGTCATCCCCGCTGTCTGATTAATAACTCATCTACAGTTACACAGAACGAGGGAGAGAGAGAGAGAGAGAGAGAGAGAGAGAGAGAGAGAGAGAGAGAGAGAGAGAGAGAGAGAGAGAGAGAGAGAGAGAGAGAGAGAGAGAGAGAGAGAGAGAGAGTGAGAAAGGGAGGGAGAGGAAGAGAGAGGGAGAGAAAGAGAGAGGTGTCGAGGGAAGGTAGAGGTAGTGACAGAAAGAGAGATAGAAAAGGGTAACATAGAGAGGCACATGGAGCAAGAGAAAGGAGTGTGGGAGAGAGGGGGAGAGAGAGAGAGCGAGAGAGGGTGGGACAGGCCTTGGAAAATACTTTGAAACTCAGCATCACCTGTCCTTCGACACAACAGCTGTGAAAATGTAATACACTACAGTGTAGCAAAAAGAGGACAGGTCAAATCACTCAAGAACACAGTAAGTCAATAGAATTTCAAGACAGTTTACTGATTACAAAAAAAAAACATTTGAGTTTGTGACCTCAAAATACTGGTTTCCCTTGAACTCAAGCAACTCCTGTCCCAGGGAAAGAATGTTGTCTCCTTTTGCAAACAACAACATAGGGTACAGAGACAACATTGCACAATGGGAATTACCATGTAACTCACTCCTAAAAAACCTTACGTCAAAAGAATTGAACAAATTCCGGAAAAACTATTTAAAAAAGATTCCAGTTAGCTTAAACGGGTTGAAAGTGCACTTTTTTTTAGAGCATGGTTGTCCTTCATTAGAGGTTAGTGTGTTTTGACTATCTGAATTTTTTAAAAATAATCAATGCATCATAATGATTAATGCCATAATCCACCAGACGCCAAATCCACTCCATCCACTTGTCTTTTGAAAAGCCTCTTTGAGGAGGTTGTGTGTGAGTGCTTGAGTGCTTGAGTCGAGATGACGCATCCAAAGCATCTCTATGTGAATGAGCAAGGGAAATGAATGAGACAGGGAGAGAAGGGCATAGATAGGGTAAAAGGGAGAGGGAGAAAGATAGTGAGTGGCATTGGATGAGAGAGAGAGAGAGAGAGAGAGAGAGAGAGAGAGAGAGAGAGAGAGAGAGAGAGAGAGAGAGAGAGAGAGAGAGAGAGAGAGAGAGAGAGAGAGAGAGAGAGAGAGAGAGAGAGAGAGAGAGAGAGAGAGAGAGAGAGAGGGGATGTAGAGACAGATTTTAAAGCCTGCCATAATCCATTTCCCGGTTTCTAATTGGTCGACGGTGGCTTAGTGTGATTGGACAGACCAAATCCACTATCTCTTGACAGTAGAAGTACTGGCAAACAGTGGGATTAAACAACTAAAGTGCCTAAAACCCCAAACAGAAAGACCATGGCACTACATCTAACCCCATGGTACAAAAATAAGGCAGAGGGGAGAAGAGGGCACGAAACAGGTATCCTTGGCGATTTCAGCCATGACATTTAAAAAACTCCGTCACAGAGAGTGTGTGGCGGTGGAATTAAGCACGCCTCATCCCACCAAGGCTGTCCTTATTTGGCCTTAAGTCACTGTGCTAGAAGTACAAGACAGTTGAGCAAACTATTGTAGATAAATACAATTAAGGACTATCTGCTACAGTAAAAGGTCATAGTCGGGGGTTATGCACTAGAAGCATGACAGATCAAATCAGTAGCTTAGTGGTTAAGAGCGTTGTGCCAGTAACCGAAAGGTACATGGTTCTAATCCCCGAGCCGACTAGGTAAGAAAAATCTGTTGATGTGCCCATGAGCAAGGCACTTAACCCTAATTGCTCCTGTAGTCGCTCTGGATGAGCATCTACTTTAAATGACAAAATAAAGTAATACCTTTCCTGACTGTCAAAGTACCAGGATGTTGCCTGTGGTTTTCCATCTGAATTTAGAACTGAATTTGAAAACTGAATCTGAATGCATCTGATAAGTTGAATATATGAAACTTTGATTAACTTGAAATGATGGTTTATAAACTTGATACACAGACAATGAATGCAATATCTACAATATTGAAACTGAATATATACAGTGGGGGAAAAAAAGTATTTAGTCAGCCACCAATTGTGCAAGTTCTCCCACTTAAAAAGATGAGAGAGGCCTGTAATTTTCATCATAGGTACACGTCAACTATGACAGACAAATTGAGAAAAATTTTCTCCAGAAAATCACATTGTAGGATTTTTAATGAATTTATTTGCAAATTATGGTGGAAAATAAGTATTTGGTCACCTACAAACAAGCAAGATTTCTGGCTCTCACAGACCTGTAACTTCTTCTTTAAGAGGCTCCTCTGTCCTCCACTTGTTACCTGTATTAATGGCACCTGTTTGAACTTGTTATCAGTATAAAAGACACCTGTCCACAACCTCAAACAGTCACACTCCAAACTCCACTATGGCCAAGACCAAAGAGCTGTCAAAGGACACCAGAAACAAAATTGTAGACCTGCACCAGGCTGGGAAGACTGAATCTGCAATAGGTAAGCAGCTTGGTTTGAAGAAATCAACTGTGGGAGCAATTATTAGGAAATGGAAGACATACAAGACCACTGATAATCTCCCTCATTCTGGGGCTCCACGCAAGATCTCACCCTGTGGGGTCAAAATGATCACAAGAACGGTGAGCAAAAATCCCAGAACCACACAGGGGTACCTAGTGAATGACCTGCAGAGAGCTGGGACCAAAGTAACAAAGCCTACCATCAGTAACACACTACGCCGCCAGGGACTCAAATCCTGCAGTGCCAGACGTGTCCCCCTGCTTAAGCCAGTACATGTCCAGGCCCGTCTGAAGTTTGCTAGAGTGCATTTGGATGATCCAGAAGAGGATTGGGAGAATGTCATATGGTCAGATGAAACCAAAATATAACTTTTGGTAAAAACTCAACTCGTCGTGTTTGGAGGACAAAGAATGCTGAGTTGCATCCAAAGAACACCATACCTACTGTGAAGCATGGGGGGTGGAAACATCATGCTTTGGGGCTGTTTTTTCTGCAAAGGGACCAGGACGACTGATCCGTGGTAAAGGAAAGAATGAATGGGGCCATGTATCGTGAGATTTTGAGTGAAAACCTCCTTCCATCAGCAAGGGCATTGATGATGAAACGTGGCTGGGTCTTTCAGCATGACAATGATCCCAAACACACCACCCGGGCAACGAAGGAGTGGCTTCATAAGAAGCATTTCAAGGTCCTGGAGTGGCCTAGCCAGTCTCCAGATCTCAACCCCATAGATAATCTTTGGAGGGAGTTGAAAGTCCGTGTTGCCCAGAGACAGCCCCAAAACATCACTGCTCTAGAGGAGATCTGCATGGAGGAATGGGCCAAAATACCAGCAACAATGTGTGAAAACCTTGTGAAGACTTACAGAAAACGTTTGACCTGTGTCATTGCCAACAAAGGGTATATAACAAAGTATTGAGAAACTTTTGTTATTGACCAAATACTTATTTTCCACCATAATTTGCAAATAAATTCATTAAAAATCCTACAATGTGATTTTCTGGATTTTTTTCCCTCATTTTGTCTGTCATAGTTGACGTGTACCTATGATGAAAATTACAGGCCTCTCTCATCTTTTTAAGTGGGAGAACTTGCACAATTGGTGGCTGACTGAATACTTTTTTCCCCCACTGTAAATATTGAATTTGAATAGAACATTTAATTAAAATAAAATGCCTAAACGGAATGCAATATTAATTCAATTCAGTTTCAAATTATGAAATAGAAGTTCAATGTATTAATTCAATGATTCAATTTGTGCATTAAACATAAACAAATATTACATTCGAATTCAGTATCCTAATACAAATTAAACATTATAAAATTCAAATACAATTTCTGTTTGCAATGAAATCACTCCATACCTGCTGGCCAATTCTTGCATTTGTCACAGTGTTTTTGTGTGCTTGTTGACTAAAACCAGAAAGTATGTAGAAATTAATATTGCCCTCTGTAGCTCAGTTGGTAGAGCATGACGTTTGCAACGCCAGGGTTGTGGGTTCGATTCCCACAGGGGGCCAGTATGAAAATGTATGCACTCACTAACTGTAAGTCGCTCTGGATAAGAGTGTCTGCTAAATGACTAAAATGATAATGGACTTAAATAATTTAATCTTTGAAATGATTTAACTCTCTAACAATGATGAATAATGAGATTTAAGCATTCCACGTGCCTTCCAAGTAAGCCCGTTTCCCCTCTCCTCTCCGAGGTGTCAGTACCGTAAACCGTCTCCTCCATCGCCTGTTCTGTTCCTGTACAGGACACTGAGCTGTGTGACAGCTTTTCTCCCGTTAACCCCAGCGACACGTCCGCTGTCTGTCAGCGACACCGATAAGTGATTGCCTGGGTTAATTTACACAGATAGCAGCGTCAGCAAATGGGAGTTAGCACCTTTTACCGTTTCTATTTTCTCTCCCCACATGGTGACGGAGGGGAAGCGTCAGGTAAGGTAAGGGATACTGTCTCTCTAGGTTCAGGTGAGGGAGAGAGTGAAAGAGAGAGAAAGTGAGAGAGGAAGAGACAGAGACACAGAGTTGAGTGTTTTACACTTAAGCAAAGTGAGGTCTTTCTATGTAAATGGACCCCGCTGCTGAAGGAATAATACAAGAGAATACACTCAAATGGACCAAGAATGGTTTTTAAAATTATATAGAGAAAAAAAGTTCCTATCAAAATGTTGTTGTTGTTTCATTTCATAATAAAACAATATACAGTATATAAAACAGTACAGTATTAACCTAAACATGCTACATTGATATTTGGTCAAAAAATGTTTATATTACCAATGCTTATGTTGGCAATGGCTAGTTTAAAAATACCAAAGTGTGGATTGCAGTCACTTCTTGTACATAAAGCTCTTTCAAGGTAAGAAAATAAATGTCTAAATATGCCATTTATCTGAACTGTTCCTTGTAATAAATGTAATTTCTCTGAACTATTCCTTTAATAAAATGCCTGTGTTGCCATTTTATAGCATTTAACAGGAGTAAAGAAGACCACAAACCTTCACTCAAGTGAACTGTAACCATCATGGTGCAGGTGGCTGTATACTCCATTTGCATTGATTCTGTCAATGAGAGCATGCAGGCTCCATTCTGGCTCAAACACAAAACACTGGACTCTCTACAGTGGCTCTGTTCTGGCTCAAAGACAACCCAGTTTCAAGTCTTTCACTGTGTTTTTGTTCCTAAAGTGACCGTGTTTCAGGAGGGTTAGCATGCCAAAGTCTGCCTGGGTTCTGTGAGCATTCAGAGGCCTGTAGACAGCATTAATCCTCACAAGGACGGCTTAGAAATATCCCTTTTGGTCTTTTCACGGAACACACTTAATTATTTCAATGCCCTTGAACATTTGCCACAGCAAAACCACAAATGTGATGGCAAAATGTAGCTACTTGCAATAAAGCAAACGATCCATTATGCCGTAATGGTAATGCTAGTTCGAGTTACCCACAAATCATGGCAGTTAGACAGTCACCCTGTTTGCCGTTAAACGAAAGAAAGGAAAGTGATCCATCCCTTTAATAAGTAAAGCGAGGGCTGTCCATGGAACCTGTAAGAACCAGATGAGTCATTTTTACATTACATTTTACATTTTAGTCATTTAGCAGATGCTCTTATCCAGAGCGACTTACAGTTAGTGAGTGCATACATTTTCATACTGGCCCCCCGTGGGAAACGAACCCACAACCCTGGCGTTGCAAGCGCCATGCTCTACCAACTGAGCTACAGGGGACCAGATCAGAGTGTAAACTAATCTACCTCTGGCCCCGGGCCACACAGACAGACTATCATAGCACTGTTACAATTAGACCTACTATCATTAGGCCTACTATCATAAAACTGTTACAATTTTGATATAAGTGAGGGATATGTGCATGTAGATGTTCGAGATTATTAAGAATAGGATTGGCAGACACACAGTCATGTATGGTTACAGGTATTTTACAGACGCTTTATCCAAAGCAACTTCCATAATGTTACACTTGTGACTTCACTGAAAAACGTATTTTTGAAGAGTAATTTCTGGCCAACACATTGCATCTGTTGAGACAGAGGTAATAATTACCACTTGAAAATGAATTGGATCCTGGACCTTTGGTTCAAAGTTAGGCCTAACCTAGGATTTGTTAAACAATCTACCGGTTAGGTTGTTTTCCTTATTCATTTTTTCCACACATAATGACTGTCCAGAAATATGTGAACCTTTTCAGTTTTGAAACTTTCCATTAAAAAAGGGATGATAATAGGGATGCAAATGTCTGACTTAAAGGGAAGTTCAGTACTTCACAACTTAATGTTAGATATGTGCACCATGCATTGCTCTCTCGCTCTGCTGTGTGTGCATGATGTGCCTCTTGCTAGCTGTCACTCATATGGCGAGGGGCTGAAGCTCATTGGTTGAACTTAAATTGCTAGGGGACTGGCCCATGTGGTAGAAAATGTAAGAAAAATGGCTCAGCATATATTCCAGAAAAACAGTTGCTTTCAAACTAAGGATTTCGTGGCTAATTCTGCTCATAGATTATGGATGTACAGACTACACATTGACACATCCAGCTCAAAGTGGGAGGGTTAAAACACTTCATAGTCACCAAAGTTCTGGAGCATGTCTTTAAAGGTGATTTGGCAATATTTTATATTTTAATTTTCAATTCAAAATACTTTATTTATCCAACAAGGGGCAATTATGTAGGTAGGAGTGCAAATACATAAAAACAACATACAAGAAAGTACGACATAATCACAACTACACAAATTCATCTAAAATGAATGGAAAAAATAAGCACCATGTAATTTCCATGTTTGCGGAGCTTATCTTTTCCATTCATTTGGGGTTGAGGCATGTATCTGTATCTACACAACCGATAATATAAAAATGTGGACTTGTATTGACATTAGACTACTTTGGAGTCTACTTTGGGGGGTTGTGTAATGTCCCTTTAACAACAATTTAATTCCAGTTAAACTTTATCCTACACTATTAAAAGGTAAAATGGTAATAGCATGTTACTGTTATTACATGAAAAATACATATTGGTCTCTGTGCGAGTGAGATTCATTGAAACAAGTGTGGCTATGTACCATTTGGAACCAGGTAGTTATTACTGTGTTGAAATGTACCTATGTTGACCTATATAACTAGGTATGTAACTATGAAACCAGTTAAAACGTATCTCTGTGGAAATGTTAATGCAGGATGTTAAAATGTTGAAGTACTAGAATTGAGCCAAATTACAAATGTCTTATTACACTCTTAGAAAAAAGGGTTCCAAAAGGGTTTTTCGGCTGTACCCATAGGATAACCCTTTTTGGTTCCATGTAGAACCCTTTTTGGTTCCAGGTAGAACTCTTTTGGGTATCCATTTAGAACCCTCTGTGTAAAGGGTTCTACATGGAATTCCAAAAAGGTTATATCTGGAACCAAAAAGGGTTCTTCAAAGGGTTATCCTATGAGGACAGCCGAAGAACGCTTTTAGGTTCTAGATAGCACCTTTTATTCTAAGAGTGTACATACTAGACATACAGGTAAGTTGCAAAATAAAGGAAACAGCAACATAGTCTTAATAGTGCGTTGGGCCACCACGAGCCGCCAGAACAGCTTCAATGCACCTTGGCATAGATTCTACAAGTGTCTGGAACTCTATTGGAGGGATGCAACACAATTCTTCCACGCAAAATTTCATAATTTAGTGTTTTGATGATGATGGTGGAAAACGCTGTGTCAGGTGCTGCTCCAGAATCTCCCATAAGTGTTCAATTGGGTTGAGATCTGGTGACTGAGACAAACACACAAACACACCGTTTAAACCCCATGTGCTCCTTTGAGACCCATCTTTCAAAGTCACTGACATCTCTTCTTCTAGCCATGGTAGGCAAAATAATGGGCAGCTGGGACCATAGTCACCAAGAAAACAATTGGTAACACACTACGCCGTGAAGGACTGAAATCCTGCAGCGCCCGCAAGGCTTGCCAACAAGGGTTTTGCCACCAAGTACTAAGTCATGTTTTGCAGAGGGGTCAAATGCTTATTTCCCTCATTAAAATGCAAATAAAATTATAACATTTTTGACATGCCTTTTTCTGGATATTTTGTTGTTATTCTGTCTCTCACTGTTCAAATAAACCTACCATTAAAATTATAGACTGATAATTTCTTTGTCAGTGGGCAAATGTACAAAATCAGCAGGGGATCAAATACTTTTTTCCCTCACTGTATGTAAGCCTTCATAAAGACTTTAGAACTGGCAGCAGACATGCTCAAACTTTAATGAACATAACCATAGACCACTTAAACTGGTACAACGCTTCCACTCACGGGTGGCCAAAAATAACAAACTGAAAGCCAGGTCCCCACTAATCCATGCCTCCCCCTTGGAAACAGAAATGTACCTTCACTGTACCCCTTTTTTTGAGAGTGTGTGATGATTGTACCTACAAAATATTGGGTACAAAAATGTACTGTTATACTAGATTATCCGCACATGTACCCTAAAAGGTACCGAAGAGTACCATGTTAGAACATATGTCTACCTCTGAAGGTACATTGTGTATTTTATTTTTTTTGTACCCCAGGGAACAATACTGTAACCTAACCGTACCCTTTTTGAGAGTGTAACGTGAATCTGTGAACTGGGTCAGTCAGTGCTGTAAATGTATCACCACTACCAAATCAGTATCACACAGACATACGGTCCCTTCAGAAAGTATTCACACTCCTTGACTTTTTCCACATTTTGTTGTGTTACAGCCTGAATTTAGTAGTCCTGCTCCAGAGATGGGGATGGATACGGGTCCGGAAGTTTGCTCCACTCCAGAGCCAGAGCAGACCGCTCCACCGGGGTCCAGTTCAGCTCCGGTCAGCTGCTCCACTCCGGAGTCAGAGCAGTCCGCTCCACCGGTGCCTAGTCCAGCTCCGGTCAGCGGCTCCATTCCGGAGTCAGAGCATTCCGCTCCACCGGGGTCCAGTCCAGCTCTGGTCAGCGGCTCCACTCCGGAGCCAGAGTAATCCGCTCCACCGGTGCCTGATCCAGCTCCGATCAGCTGCTCTACTCCGGAGCCAGAGCAGTCCGTTCCACCGGGGTCCAGTCCAGCTCTGGTCAGCGGCTCCACTCCGGAGCCAGAGTAATCCGCTCCACCGGTGCCTGATCCAGCTCCGATCAGCTGCTCTACTCCGGAGCCAGAGCAGTCCGTTCCACCGGTGTTTAGTCCAGCTCCGGTCAGCGGCTCCACTACGGAGCCTGAGCAATCCGCTCCACCGGTGCCTGATCCAGCTCCGGTCGGTTGCTCTACTCCGGAGCCAGAGGCAGCTGTCGCTCATTGTCTCTGATTGGGGATCATACTTAGGTAGCCCATTGCCTACTGTGTATTGTGGGATCTTGTTCCGTTTAGGCGTGTATGTGTATAGCCTAAGGACTTCACGTTACGTTGTTTCTTGTTTTGTGTTATGTTTATTTAGTTAATAAACATGTACGCTTTTCATGCTGCACCTTGGTCTGACCCGTCTCTCAACGTTCGTGACACTCAGGCGAGCAGTGAATTTCAAACACAGATTTAACCACAAAGACCAGGGAGGTTTTCCAACGCCTCGCAAAGAAGGGCACCTATTGATAGATGGGTAAAAATAAAAAGCAGACATTGAATATCCCTTTGAGCATGGTGAAGTTATTAATTACACGTTGGGTGGTGTACAAAGATGCAGGCGTCCTTCCTAACTCAGTTGCCCGGAGAGGAAGGAAACCGCTCAGGGATTTCACCATGAGCCCAATGGTGACTTTAAAACAGTTACAGAGTTTAATGGCTGTGATAGGAGAAATCTGAGGATGGATCAACAACAGGGAAAATGAGGAATTCCAAAATTCCAAAGAATGCATCCTGTTTGCAACAAGGCACTAAAGTAATACTGCAAACAAATGTGGCAAAGCAATTAACTTTTTGTCCTGAATACAAAGTGTTATGTTTGGGGCAAATCCAGTACAACACATTACTGAGTACCACTCTCCATATTTTCAAGCATAGTGGTGGCTGCATCATGTTATGGGTAAGGATAAAAAAGAAACAGAATGGAGTTAAGCACAGGCACAATCCTAGAGGAAAACCTGGTTCAGTCTGCTTTCCACCAGACACTGGGAGATGAATTTACAATTCAGCAGGACAATAACCTAACATACAAGGCCAAATCTACACTGGAGTTGCTTACCAAGTGTCAGGTTTTGGCCATGACTGTTCGGGTTTTGGTCACTAGATGTCCCCATTGCACCTTTTTTGTACCTTTTGTTTTTCTTGCTCTAATTATTGTTTGCACCTGTAGGTCATTCCCTTGTTAGTATTTATACCCTGTGTGTTCCTCAGTTCCTTGCTCAGTGTTTGTAAGTTAGCACCCAGCCCCAGCCCAAGCCTTGTTTTATATAGACATTTCTCTGGTGGGATTTTCCAGAGGTTCTCTGGTTTAGTTCTTGTGTTTTGTTTGAGTAGTCTTTTGAGGTTTGTTTTTCCCTGCTGTTTTTTACCACTTTGTGGAGTTTCTTTGTTTTTTTGGAGGTTTTCCTCTTTGTGCCTCTTGGCTTTATTTTTGGACATTGTGGATTTAGTTTCTTTGCCTGAAGATTTTGTTCTTTTATTAAACCACCATCTCTAGTACAGCTGTGTCTGCCTCATCTTCTGGGTTCTGACAATTATTAGTGACTGTTTCTCACTGGTCGTGACAGAAACACTGAGCCATTATTATGAACCCAGAGGCAGCCAGTACCCAGGATCTTTTTCCATGCTGTCCCACCATGAGGGGACTGTCCAACGCCACTGAAGCTGCTCTGGTTCAGCAAGAGGCCTTAATGGCTAGACATTCTCAACTTCTGTCAGAGATGCTGACTTCCATAAAGCAGATTTCGGATCGACATTCCCCGGCAACCGCTTCTGCTCCAGTTCATCCGATTCAAGGGCTCCCTGGCAGTTAATCCCCTGGCTGAACCTCGTCTGCCGCCTCCCCAACGGTTCTCAGGGGATCCGAGTGTTTGTAAGGGGTTTTTCACCCAATGTTCTCTCTCCTTTGAGCTGCAACCATCGATGCGTTTCCCACCCGACCGGTCCAAGATAGCATATATCATCACCCTGCTGTCGGAAAAGGCCCTAGCCTGGGCTACTGCTGTGTGGGATGCCCAAAGTCCCTGCTGTGCCAGCTACTCTACCTTTGCTGAAGAATTCAAGCGAGTGTTTCAAAGGTCCTACCAACGGCCCTGACTCAGCCAAACAGCTCCTGACTCTCCGCCAAGGTCGGGCGCAGCGTGACGGACTATGCCATCCAGTTCCGCACTGTGGCAGCAGCAAGTGGCTGGAACGACGAGGCGCTCACAGTGTGTTTTTTTGAAGGGTCTTTCTGACACCATCCAAGATGAACTGGCCACTCGGGAACCACCGGACAACCTCGAGTCCCCTTATCAAGTTGGCTTCACGCATAGACCAGCGTCTGAGAGAGAGAGAACAAAACCATAGACCGCTCACCCTAGCTCCTATCGGTTCCAGCTCCGAGTCTCCACCTTTATCCTCGCTGGCTCCACCAGAACCCATGCAGGTTGGACGCATCTCCCAGGCTGAGAGAGACCGCCGGATGAGGGAGCGATGCTGTCTATATTGCGGCAAACCGGGCCATTTCCGCTCCACGTGTCCCGGGCTCCAGGGAAACGCACTCTCCCGTGCAGGCCTGGGAGGACTGTAACGGGAAACATAACCTCCTCCCATCCATCCAACTCCCGCCTGCTCATTCCAGTTACCCTTTCCTGGGACGACCACGAGTTTTCTCTTCAAGCCTTGGTAGACTCTGGAGCCGCAGGTAACTTCATGGATGGGATCTGGGCGAAGGAGAATGGCGTTCCTTCTGAACCTCTAAGTGACCCCATAAGGGTTACTACGTTGGATAGAAGTCCTTTGGGATCTGGACTTGTCACTCGTGCCACTACCCCCTACGACTTTCAGTTTCCCAACACCAGGAAGTGATGAACTTTCATCTGATCTCCTGTTCCGAAGTTTCCTCTCGTCCTTGGTTATCCCTGGCTTCACAGCCATAACCCTCACATCGACTGGTCTGTGGGCACTATCAAGCAGTGGGGTCCTACGTGCCAAGCCACTTGTATCTTCCCGAGTTCCCAGAGTTCTCCTTCCGAGTCTCTAGAATCCATCGACTTGTCCCGAGTTCCCGAGTGTTACCATGACCTCAAACTGGTATTTAGCAAACAGAGGGCCACCAAACTACCACCCCATAGACCTTACGATTGCACCATCGACCTGTTGCCGGGGACCTGCCCTCCCAGGGGTCGGATCTTTCCCTTTCTCCTCCCGAACGAGCTGCTATGGATACCTACATCAAGGACGCTCTGACAGCAGGCCTCATGCGTCCATCTACCTCGCCGGCGGGAGCAGGGTTTTTCTTTGTGGCCAAGAAAGACGGTGGATTACGACCTTGCATCGACTACCGGGGACTCAATGCCATAACCGTCCGTAACCGCTACCCGCTACCCCTTATGGCCACAGCCTTTGAGCTGCTCCAGGAAGCAGTTGTCTTCACTAAGCTTGACCTGCGGAACGCATACCATCTTGTGCGGATCAAACCCGGGGACGAGTGGAAGACCGCTTTCAACACGCCTACTGGTCACTACGAATACTCGGTGATGCCCTTCGGCCTGACCAACGCTCCGGCTGTGTTCCAAGCGCTCATAAACGATGTGCTTAGGGATATGCTTAACATCTTTGTGTTTGTTTACTTGGATGACATCCTCATCTTTTCGAGCTCCCTTCAAGAACACACTAAGCATGTCAGACAAGTGCTCAAACGCCTCCTAGACAGCCATTTGTACGTTAAGCCGAGAAGTGTGAATTCCATTCCTCTCGAGTACAATTCCTGGGATTTATAGTGGAACCCGGACAAGTCCAGATGGACCCCAAGAAGGTAGAGGCGGTAGCGGATTGGCCCACCCCCAAGTCCGTTAAGGAAGTTCAGCGTTTCCTGGGCTTCACCAATTTTTACCGCAAGTTCATCAAGAACTTCAGCTCGGTGGCAGCCCCCTCTCGGCGGTAACCAAGGGTGGCAACACAAGGTTTCTGTGGGGTAGAGAAGCTGAGACGGCCTTCCAAGGACTCAAGCAGCGCATCCTCTCTGCTCCCATCCTGACACTACCAACGGCGGATGAACCTTTTGTGGTGGAGGTAGACGCATCAGAGGTTGGGGTTGGAGCTGTCCTGTCTCAGAGGGGTGAAGACAAGAAGCTTCATCCTTGCGCCTTCTTCTCTCACCGGCTTACCCCGGCCGAGAGGAATTACGATGTGGGGATCGTGAACTCCTAGCGGTTAAGATGGCATTGAAGGAATGGAGACACTGGCTCGAGGGGGCTTCTCAACCGTTTCAAGTGCTTACGGACCACAAGAATCTGGAGTATATCCAGCAGGCGAAGCGGTTGAACGCCAGACAAGCTCGATGGTCTCTTTTCTTCAGCCGATTTCAGTTTATCCTCACCTATAGACCCGGGTCGAAGAATCTCAAACCGGACGCCTTGTCACGAATCTACTCTCCTGCCATTCGAGAAGATACTGACATGACTGTCCTTCCGGCCGCTAAGATCGTGGCTCCGATCTCGTGGCAAGTGGAGGATACCGTGAAACAAGCTCAAGCCATCGAACCGGGCCCTGGAGGAGGTCCTGCTAATCGGTTGTTTGTTCCCAAGGCAGCAAGGTCCCAAGTCCTTCGGTGGGGGCACTCCTCTCGCCTCACCTGTCACCCGGGCGTAGGCCGCACCTTGGAGTTCATCCAGCGTAAGTTCTGGTGGCCCACCATAAAAGAAGACGTTGCCACTTTCATCAAGGCCTGTTCCGTGTGCTGCCAGGGCAAATCTTCTCACCTCCGCCCTCAAGGACTCCTTCACCCTCTATCTATTCCCCACCGACCCTGGTCCCATATCTCGTTGGACTTTATTACTGGCCTTCCTCCGTCCCATGGTAATACTACGATCCTAGTCATCATCGACAGGTTTTCTAAGGCGGCCAGGTTTGTTCCTTTGACCAAATTACCTTCTGCCAAGGAAACAGCTGAGTTGGTGATTAACCATGTGTTCCGAGTCTTTGGGATTCCGCAAGATATGGTTTCCGACAGAGGTCCCCAGTTCGCCTCAAGGTTTTGGAAGGCCTTCTGCCAACTCATAGGGGCCACGGCCAGTTTATCTTCAGGGTACCATCCGAGTCCAATGGCCAAACTGAGAGGATGAATCAGGAGCTGGAAACCACCCTCAGATGCATGGTTTCCAACAACCCGTCCACTTGGTCATCCTTCATTGTTTGGGCCGAGTACGCGCACAACACCTTGTGCTCCTCCTCCACTGGTATGTCCCCGCATGAGTGTCAGTTTGGCTATGCGCCTCTATTGTTCCCGGACCAGGAGGCAGAAGTCAGAGTGCCTTCAGCCTCGAGGTTCATCAGACGCTGTCGGCTTACGTGGAAGAAGGCACGTCTTAATCTTCTGCGTTCCTCTCAGCAGTACCAACGACAAGCCAACAGAGGTCGCCGTCCCGGTCCTACCCTGTACCCCGGCCAGAGAGTATGGCTCTCAACTAAGAACCTACCACTACGGGTGGAGTCTCGCAAGCTGTCCCAGAGGTTCATCGGTCCCTTTAAGATTGCCAGGAGAGTCAATCCTGCTACTTTTCGCCTGCACTTACCCAGATCACTTAAGATCAATCCAACATTTCACATTTCTTTATTAAAACCTGTTGTTTTTTCTCCCCTTATCCCGGCAGGCAGACCTCCCCCTCCGCCCCGTGTCATCGGTGGCCAGTCGGCTTATACCGTCCACCGGATACTGGATTCCCGCCGGGTGCAGCGGTCCTGGCAGTATCTGGTGGACTGGGAAGGCTACGGTCCCGAGGAGCGCTCCTGGGTTCCTGCCAAGGACATACTGGACCCTGACCTCATTCGTCAGTTCAGGGCCCTCCACCCTGAGAAGGCTGGTAGGAACGTCAGGAGCCGTTCCTAGGAGGGGGATTCTGTCAGGTTTTGGCCATGACTGTTCGGGTTTTGGTCACTAGATGTCCCCATTGCACCTTTTTTGTACCTTTTGTTTTTCTTGCTCTAATTATTGTTTGCACCTGTAGGTCATTCCCTTGTTAGTATTTATACCCTGTGTGTTCCTCAGTTCCTTGCTCAGTGTTTGTAAGTTAGCACCCAGCCCCAGCCCAAGCCTTGTTTTATATAGACATTTCTCTGGTGGGATTTTCCAGAGGTTCTCTGGTTTAGTTCTTGTGTTTTGTTTGAGTAGTCTTTTGAGGTTTGTTTTTCCCTGCAGTTTTTTACCACTTTGTGGAGTTTCTTTTGTTTTTTTGGAGGTTTTCCTCTTTGTGCCTCTTGGCTTTATTTTTGGACATTGTGGATTTAGTTTCTTTGCCTGAAGATTTTGTTCTTTTATTAAACCACCATCTCTAGTACAGCTGTGTCTGCCTCATCTTCTGGGTTCTGACAATTATTAGTGACTGTTTCTCGCACCGGGTCGTGACACCAAGAAGACAGTGAATATTCCTGAGTGGCCGAGTTACAGTTTTGAGTTAAATCTACTTGAAAATCTATGGCAAGAACTGAAAATGGTTGTCTAGCAATGATCAACAACCAATTTGACAGAGCTTGAATAATTTTTTTAAGAATAATGTGCAAATGTTGCACAATCCAGGTGTGGAAAGCTTTTAGAGACTTGAAAGACTCACAGCTGTAATCGCTGCCAAAGGGGCTTCTACAAAGTATTGACTCAGGAGTGTGAATAATTATGTAAATTAGATATTTCTGTATTTCATTTTCAATACATTTGCAAAAAAATTATTAAAATATGTTTTCACTTGTCATTGTGGGGTATTGTGTGTAGATGGTTGAGAGAAGAAAAACGATTTTGAATTCAGGCTGTAACACAACAAACTGTGGAATAAGTCAAGGGGTATGAATACTTTCCGAAGGCACTGTAAGTTTAATTTCTTCTCCATGTTGGCAATGGATTGAAAAGATAACTCAAGCTGTGAACAGTCTGTTTTCCTCATCCGTCTCCGGTGGTTCAGGATAACAACCATCAATTTGGACAGCAAGCAGAGCTGTGCAGGGTTGGCTGAGCACACAGCTTGGTTTACAGCACACATGCCTTCCATTTGCCCGCCTGCCACCCAGTTACTGTTCTATGGCAGATACCTGCTTAAGCATGGCCATCTACTTCACTTGTCGTCACTCCAAAACCTCCCTTACTCAGTCAGACCCAATCAGACTCCTTTTCTACTGCCTGATTCTAAATAATACCCCTCATTGGTCAACATTCCCCCCTTTCAAAGGTCCCAATGTTAGATTGAAGTGCTGAAGAGGGCTGAAGAGGGGGGTCAATTTGGAATTGAGCATATCGCCCTCTTCTGTCCTCATCTCTTTGGTTTCTCTTTGGTACCTGTTTTATCGCTCTTTAGCCATTCTCACACACACTCTCTGGATATCTCCTCTTCGTATCAAAATGTTGCCCTCCACCCACTAAAGTTTCCTCTACATGTGCCTTGGGAATACGTAACAGAAGAGAGAGAAAGAGAGAGACAGAGACACAAAGCGAGAGAGATACAGACAGAGAGAGTGCGAGAGAGATACAGACAGAGAGAGAGAGCGCGCGAGAGAGAGGGAGAGAGAGAGACGGAGAGAGAGAGAGAAACAGAGACAGAAAGAATTAGTCACTTTATTTGGATAGTCCCTATAGATGATCTACAGATGGTCAAACGATCTGTTAATATGCAACTGCTTGCCAAGTTTATGGTAAAGGTTAGGTTTAGAATAAAGGTTAAGGGTTAAGGTAAGGGTTAGGGCTAGGATTAGGGTACTGGTTAAGTTTAGGGTTAGGATAAGGGTTAAGGTTAAAGGATAGTTATTGGAAATGTTATTGACAGTTATTGAACATTTACTGAACATCTACAAACCATCTACTTGGAACTATCCATATGAAGTAATACCAAAGAAAGAGAGAGAGAGAGAAAAAAAAAATCAGAAAAAAGAGAGAAAGAAAGAGGCTCCATGGGTCCATGCCAAAAGAGGAGAGTTGGACAGAAAGAGGATGCTAGACAAACCAGTGACAGCCAGCAGATAGCGACTCCGCTCCTGAGGTTTCTATTACTGCCATGACACCCCGCCCAGCCCAGCCATCGTCCTGCAGTCCTGTCACCTTAGAAGGAGCAGCATTCAGCACGGACCCAGAGAGAAACACTGGTTATGCAATATTCAGTGATAAGCAAGAAACAATGAGGCAGCGAAAAACAGACACATACAGCATGCAAGCCAGGGCCTGTGCCCCCCTTATTATACTTACGTACACACACTGGCCGGGACTGGGAGAGTGACATTGTAGCATGCTAGTGCCAAAAACAGGACTTCAGCGGTTTCGCTCCATACTTTGTAGAAATCCCACAGAAACATATCCTTTAGATCACTGAGTCTAAAGCCTAAAACTAGTTTTAGAAATTTGATGGAACATGGCATAACCATTTGTTTTACATTAAAGTTAAATAAAGCCTTCGACACGGTAGAAGAGACCGTTATGACGCAAAACTGGTTCAGGCACAAAGTGATGTCATTACACTGTAACAACAATTCTTCCGGATGGCCAGTGTTAATCCATACGGATTCAAGCCATAATCATGTTGTGTGTAGAAAATAGGTAACAGTTTACAATTTAATTTACGAGTTACTAGTTACAAATGAGGGAATTGGGGGAAAATAAAATATTTTAAACAAAACAAGTCAGATTATGTCAGAGATGAATACATAGCAGTGCCTTTTGAAGCCATTCCAAGCCACTCTTTGAATTCAGGGCAACAATTTAGTCAGAACAACAAAGTGTTAAACAAAAAGCACAGACGCAGCCAGTAGGCCCTCACAGACAAAGCTATAGACACTGAATGAAAACAAAACAGGCACCCTAACACACACACACACACACACACACACACACACACACACACACACACACACACACACACACACACACACACACACACACACAGTTTGGGACCAGGCTAATAATACCCATTAGTGCCCTCTCAGTGCTACAACAATAAGCACTTCATTCCCAGTATCAGAGAGAGTAGCCCCCATGACCGTGCTACTCTGTGCCGCTACCGCTGCTAACTTCCCAATAGGAAACACACTACTTTGTCCAGCTACGTAAGACAGCCTTGAAGCATGCCCAACTCACATTTGTAGCCAGAGATCATTTTAACCTTGATTGGTCATTTGGACAACACATTAAAGCCAACCTTCAATACTTTTCCATCATAATCAATATTCTAAACCATGGTAATACTAACTGTTCATAGAAACAAAGCTATGAATGCCTTTTTTGTTATTGGATATGCTGCGATTTCTCCCCCCTCATTATAAGCGAACATAGGGAGACAGTGAAAGTGGAAGAAGATCTCATAGTTAGGAGATAGACATGGAGTACATCAATCATCAAGGGAATCCATCAATCATCCATCAATCCACCTGCGCCTGTTTGAATGGACGGGATGAAACAGTCTGTTAGACAGTGTATCCGATGGCCTATACGGCCCATCTAATGATTGATCCGGTGTGTATGTATGGCCCCTTCTTCCTCCTCCTCCCCTTCACCCACTGCCACCTACTATGAAGTGGGACGTGTCTATGCATGCTAAAATACTGAAGCCTTGGTTTACTTCTGCCGACACATGCGAAGGGGCAGGGACGTGCACAGACCTTTCAGGGGGCAGGTGCTCAAAATAAGGGGACAGGTGCTGAAAATTCATATATCTCGTAATTCATCTCAAAATGTATAACATACTAACTGCCTCTGTAGCGAAAATTGTAAGCAAGCTAGTTACAGTGCCTCCTAAAATTTATTTATATTTATCTTCAATGCTCTTAAATAATAACTTCATAATATAGCCTAATAATATTCATAATCTTCTAACTCATGATATATGGCTGGCTGGCTAGTCGCTTGTGTGGATATTTTAGTACTGTACATGGTGGTTAACTACCGAGGTAAACATTTCTTCTATTGGATATTCATTTTTCTCTTGGCAATAGTTATTGACTACGAAAATGACATATCTAAATCAGGGGAGGATGGAATACAATCCACACCTTTAAAAAATATATTTTAAAACATCTGATTTCGGATTTCAATCTTCAATAGTTCTTACACAAAGTGTGCCATGACTATGATCATTATATATTTTGGATCAGGGGAGGATGGAGAAAAATCCACAGATTTTTTTTCCTTCTTCCTGCTTTCAATCTTCCACAGCTCTTCCACAAATCGTGCCCTGATTATGAAAATGATATTTCTAAGGCTACATTAAGAACGATCCAAAACTAAATTCTGGATTGTATGTATGACGTGTATAGAGAAGCTATAGCTAAGGAGGTGTCTGAGGCTCCTTTAGCGTCTGTCCAGGCAGACGAGACCACTGACATCTCCTGTAAATCACAGATGGAAATAGTGCAGTGCTACATGTTATCAGACAACAGTGTGTGTGAGAGGAGTTTGTAGAGGTGAAGGACAAAACTGGTGTTGGCCTCTTCAACATCATCAAACTGAACATGAAGTTGGTTGCACAAACCTACGACGGGGCGGCGGTGATGAGTGGTAAGGAATACCTTCCTAATATGAAGTTGCACCCCTTTTTGCCCTCAGAACAGCCTCAGTTCATCTTGGCATGGACTCTACAAGGTGTCGAAAGTGTTCGTCAGGGATGCTGGCCCATGTTGACTCCAATGCTTCCCACAGTTGTGTCAAGTTGACTGGATGTCCTTTGGGTGGTGGACCATTCTTGATACACACGGGAAACTGTTGAATGTGAAAAACACAGCATCGTTGCAGTTCTTGACACACTCAAACTGGTTGGCCTGGCACCTACTACCATACCCCGTTCAAAGGCACTTACATTCTTTGTCATGCCCATTCACCCTCTGAATGGCACACATACACAATAAGTCTCAATTGTCTCAAGTCTTAAAAATCCTTATTTAACCTGTCTCCTCCCCTTCATCTACACTGATTGAAGTGGATTTAACAAGTGACATCAATAAGGGATCATAGCTTTCAACTGGTTAGTCTATGTCATGGAAAGAGCAGGTGTTCCTAATGTTTTGTACACTCAGTGTACACAGTGTCCAAACGCTACTGAAGGAGACTTACCCAGATGCGCAGACTTTGATGACAAAGTAATTGAGAAGTTTGCCAACAAGAAGGACCGCCGCGCCACCTTCCTGTTCAAGTGAGCACAGCACAACAACGGTGTGTCTAAAAATATGTCTTGTATGTTTGCTGTATAAGTTATGTAATATGCCAGGGAGATATGTATACTGTTCCTAAGAAACTAATACTAAGTGTATGTTGTGTAGTAAGATTTTAGTAGCCTATGTGTCTCACCCTAAGATTTCGGTCCTTCTCCCCCTCAGAACTTAGTCTAGTGTTCTGACTTGGTGGTGCACATGTAGCCTATAGCCTGTTTTAGAGAAATATTGTAAGAGCTTTCAGTGTCTGCATATGTGCTGCCCCCGTTATTTAGCCTACTGACTTGGTGTACAGGGAGAATACTGTAAGAACATCCCATGTTCTGAATTCTGTCGTTGTCCATTTCAAAAGTGCTGAACGAATAGGCATATAGGCATATAGGCATATAGGCTACGTTCGTCAGCTCGCTCAGGTCTTAATCAAAATTACGGCTTGCCTCTTATCCGCTCACCGTTCCCTTCTTATGCCATAGTTTTTTATATTGCTTATATAGGTCTATCTCATTAGCATCTTATTTATCATTTTAGGCAATGTTAGAATGATGCATGTCATTGTTTTGCTTACTTTGTGTATTAGAATTAGCTCATGTGCTTTTCTCCACAAGGAGGGGATACTATATCATGTTGTTGGGTCTGTAACCCTGTTTGCCAGTGACAGTCTCTTCCCATTCAAATATTTTTGTTCAACAAAAACTTCAGTAATAGACCCATGTAATTCCAGTTCATATTGCGAGGGTTGTTTTGTTTGCGCAATGCGCTGTCTGTGTGTTGGTATATTGTCTATAAAAGTGGATCCTCGTGATTGTATTTTCCTTCCTTTTTCGAACACAAAATAAAATACTTCAAATGGTAGGCTAACCACCCTGTCCGTGAATCTCTCTGTCACGCCCTGACTCTGGGGACTCTTATTTGTTGAGTCAGGGTGTGATTTTCTATGTTGTGATTGTCTATGTTGTACATTCTAGTATGTGTATTTCTATGTTGGCCGGTCTGGTTCCCAATCAGAGGCAGCTGTCGCTCGTTGTCTCTGATTGGGGTCCATACTTAGGCAGCCTATTGGCACTAGTGGGTTGTGGGATCTTGTTCCGTGTGAGGTATGTTGTTTGTGTACCTTGGACTTCACGTTTCGTTTGTTGTTTTTTCGTTGTGTATTCGGTTCAAATAAACATGTATGCATATCACGCTGCGCCTTGGTCTGACCCGTTCATGAACGAACGTGACAGAAGATCCCAACAAATGAGGACCAAGCAGCGTGCCCAGGAGGAGCGAATGGCCATGTCACAGGTGGGCAAATTGTGGTCATGGGAAGAGATATTCGCGGGGAAAGGGCCATGGGCGAAGGTAGATGCCCAGGCAGGAGAGGAGCAACGGCAACACAGAGGACGCCGGTCGAGGAGGAAGCCCGAGAGATAGCCCCAATAACATTTTGGGGGGGGGGCTAAAAGGGTGGTTGGCGGAGCCTAGCGTTAGAGCAGAGCCAACTCCCCGTACTCACGCGAGGAGGCGTGTGACTGGGCAGGCTCCGTGTTATGCGGAGCTACGTACTGTGTCGCCAGTGTGCCGGCACAGTCCTGTACGTCCTGTGCTAGCACCATGCACGTGCCGTGCGAAGATGGGCATCCAGCCAGGACGGGGTGTGCCGGCTCAACGCTCCTGGTCTCCAGTACGCCTCCTCGGTCCCGCATATCCTGCGCAGGTTCTACGAGCTGTATCGCCAGTACGCGTGCACAGCCCAGTGCGTCCTGTGCCAGCGCCCCGCACGTGCAGTGCGAAAGTGGGTAGCCAGCCAGGACGGGTTGTGCCAGCTCTCCGCTCCAGACCTCCAGTCCGCCTTCGCAGTCCGGTCCGGCCCGTTCCTGCTCCTCGCACCAAGCCAGTGATGCGCGTCGCCAGCCCGGCCCGGCCCGTTCCTGCTCCTCGCACCAAGCCAGTGGTGCGCGTCGCCAGCCCGGCCCGGCCTGTTCCTGCTCCTCGCACCAAGCCAGTGATGCGCGTCGCCAGCCCGGCCCGGCCCGTTCCTGCTCCTCGCACCAAGCCAGTGGTGCGCGTCGCCAGCCCGGCCCGGCCTGTTCCTGTCCCTCGCACCAAGCCAGTGGTGCGCGTCGCCAGCCCGGTCCGGCTTGTTCCTGTCCCTCGCACCAAGCCAGTGGTGCGCGTCGCCAGCCCGGCCCGGCCTGTTCCTGCTCCTCGCACCAAGCCAGTGGTGCACGTCGCCAGCCCGGCCCGGCCTGTTCCTGTCCCTCGCTCCAAGCCAGTGGTGCGCGTCGCCGGCCCGGCCTGTTCCTGCTTCTCGCACCAAGCCAGTGGTGCGTGTCGCCAGTCCGGCCCGGCCTGTTCCTGCTCCTCGCACCAAGCCAGGGGTGCATGTTCCTAGTCCGATTGGCCCGTGCCTGCTCCTCGCACCAAACCAGTGGTGAGTGTGTCCAGTCCGGCACGGCCCGTGCCCGTTCCACCGGTGCCTGGTCCGGCACCAGTCAGCAGCTCCAGTCCGGAGCCAGAGCAGTCCGCTCCACCAGTGCCTGATCCAGCTCAGGCAAGCTGCTCCAGTCCGGAGCCAGAGCAGTCCGCTCCACCGGTGCCTGATCCAGCTCCGGTCAGCTGCTCCACTCCGGAGCCAGAGCAGTCCACTCCACCAGGGTCTAGTCCAGCTCCGGTCAGCGGCTCCACTCCGGAGCCAGAGCAGTCTGCTCCACCGGTGCCCAGTCCAGCTCCGGTCAGCGGCTCCAGTCCGGAGCCTGAGCAGTCCGCTCCACCGGTGCCAGGTCCAGCTCCGGTCAGCGGCTCCAGTCCAGACCCAGACGTCAGCCCCTCTCCAGGTTCGGGGTCTCCCACACCAGGGTCCAGACAGGGCTTGGAGTATAGTGGGAGGAAGGAGAGGGGAAGCAGCGCGCCGAGGTCCAGACCAGACCAGGGGCGCAACAGGGAGGCGGAGAATAGGTGGTGGTCACGCCCGGAGCCGGATCCGCCTCCGAGGCGGAATGCCCACCCGGCCCCTACCCTGTTAAGTAAAGGTTGTGCGGTCGGAGTCCTTTGGGGGGGGGGGGTACTGTCACGCCCTGACTCTGGGGACTCTTATTTGTTGAGTCAGGGTGTGATTTTCTATGTTGTGATTGTCTATGTTGTACATTCTAGTATGTGTATTTCTATGTTGGCCGGTGTGGTTTCCAATCAGAGGCAGCTGTCGCTCGTTGTCTCTGATTGGGGTCCATACTTAGGCAGCCTATTGGCACTAGTGGGTTGTGGGATCTTGTTCCGTGTGAGGTATGTTGTTTCTGTACCTTGGACTTCACGTTTCGTTTGTTGTTTTTTCGTTGTGTATTCGGTTCAAATAAACATGTATGCATATCACGCTGCGCCTTGGTCTGACCCGTTCATGAACGAACGTGACACTCTCTCTGTGTGGTGACTTAAAGAAGACAACAAATTAAAGGACTCAACATCTTGCTTGAATTTAGCTGAACTAACATCTACCTGAATTTCTGCCGCTGTCCATTTAGAAAGTGCTGAACGAATAGGCCTACCTCGTCGCAGCTCGTTTTCTTGCACTTGTTTATTTGCATTTGATTAATTGTTCAGCAGCCTTATGGCTTGGGAGTAGAAGCTGTTAAGGAGCCTTTTTGACCTAGACTTGGCACTCCGGTACTGCTTGCCGTGCGGTAGCAGAGACAACAGTCTACGACTTGGGTGACTGGAGTCTTTGACAATTTTTTGGGCCTTCCTCTGACACCGCCTAGTGTATAGGTCCAGGATGGCAGGAAGCTTGGCCCCAGTGATGTACTGGGCCGTACGCACTACCCTCTGTAGCGCCTTACGGTCGGATGCCGAGCAGTTGCCATGCCAGGCGGTGATGCAACCGGTCAGGATGCTCTCGATGGTGCAGCTGTATAACTTTTTGAGGATCTGGGGACCCATGCCAAATCTTTTCAGTCTCCTGAGCGGAAAAAGGTGTTGTCGTGCCCTCTTTACAACTTTCTTGGTGTGTTTGGACCATAATAGTTTGTTGGTGATGTGGAGAACAAACATGGTGCTGAAAGGAAAGCTCTGCTGTCGGGATAGCTTTCTGTTGACCCTAACTGTTTGTGGGCACCGTTTGTCACCGTTATAGTGCATTTAATGTATTGTTTAGTGTTGTGCAGTGGCTTCGCTGGCATGCATTAAAACAAATTGGTAGAGTTTGCCCACAAAGATTTACTTGCTAAAATTGCCACTGGCTAGTTAAGATTTTGAAAGTATGATGTTGACATGATCAGTCCAATCAAAGCTACGGGAGATATAACGTGATTTGATGTCATTTTATTTGTGGCCAATGACCTTGAGCCTTCTTAGACAGGCACTTCTACTGCACATCTATGGCAGCACCCAAGGGGGCTTGAACTGCCTAGCTCTTCCGTAGATTTTGCGGTGACGTAGTGTCCCCATGAGTGACAGAACCCTGAGCACATCACGGCACAAACAGAGAAGATTATCAACGCCTACACTCTGTGCTTTTGCTGGCTGCCACTCCATCACAGAAAGCACTGAGCTAGGCTGAAACAGCTTCATTTTGGAGCTGCCTTACATGCTGACCAAACCGGCTCCACGAGTGCGTCCGCGTGCGCTAACGTGTGCATGTTGATTTTGTCTATACCCACAAGACGCGTTCATGAAAAGCAGGTTAAAATACCAAAACCAACTGTGATCCAACTATATTAATCTGGGGACAGGTCGAAACACACATGAAACCTTTATGGACATTTAGCTAGCTTGCTGTTGCTAGCTAATTTGTCCTGGGAGATTATTTTACAATAAAATGCATATGGTCCTTTTTTTTGCTGGATCTTTCTTGAATTTTGAACCATTTTGAGTCACACAAAATCGTGTGTTCTCTACTCCGACAATTCATCCACAGATAAAAGGGGAAACCTTGTTAGTTTTTAAAAAAAATTTCTTTGATTAATCTCTCCCCGTTCATTCTTCTTCTGTGGATTTTCAATGGCGGTTGGAAATCAACTTTAAGGTGTATTACCGCCACCAACTGGACTGGAATGTGGACCTTGTTCATCTTTCAATCACCCACGTGGGTTAGTATGTTCCTAAAAACCAATGAGTAGATGGGAGAGGCGGGACTTGCAGCGTGTCAAGTGTCTAAAATAGAACCAAGTTTATTTTAGCGCCTGGCTACACAGATGCCCATTGACACTTGCGAGCAGTTTGAATGAAATGATTGAATATCGTATATCTAAATGTATTTTGCAACGCTCGTGCACGCAACGTACAGTTTGGTCAGCATGTTACTCAAAGAAAGAGACCAAGTTTGTATGCTGCTTTATTAACTCAAGGATTTAAAAAAAATATTGTTTGCTAAACTGATGTGACACACATTAATTCCAAAATTACATGAAAAACAGGCCATAAAAAATATATAATGTACAGGTGGGGCTCAAAATGCCCCGAATGACAGGTCGCCACTGATCCTCTATGGCTAAATTACTGGCCTACTCATGGTGTAGTAGGCTATTCTGAATTATTTCATTTCTTTCTGAACAGGCAAACCCTTCCGGTTATGATTCTATAAGGAAATAAATGATGATGTGCTGCTGCGTGTAGGCTAGCAGCCAACCAGACCAAATATTGATGATGCAAATCAAGTGTTATCAAGTGTTAATCAAATGTTATGCTGCTGGGGCAATACTGTTGATATATACACTGAATGTACAAAACATTAGGAACACCTTCCTAATATTGAGTTCAACCCCATTTTGCCCCCTCACACTCAATTTGTGGGGGCATGGACTCTACAAAGTGTCGAAAATGTTCCACAGGGCTGCTGATCCATGTTGACTCCAATGCTTCCCACAGTTGTGTCAAGTCGGCTGGATGTCCTTTGGGTGGTGGACCATTCTTGATACACGCGGGAAACTGTTGACCAGTGCGCCTGGCACCTACTACCATACCCCATTCAAAGGCACTTAAATCTTTTGTCTTGCCCATTTTATTTTACATTTTTATTTAACCTTTATTTAACTAGGCAAGTCCGTTAAGAACAAATTCTTATTTACAATGACGGTGTCACGATCGTTGGAGGAAGTGGACCAATGCGCAGCGTGATGAGTGAACATACTTTTAATTTGATTCACCACACGAAACAAAACAACAAAACGATACGTGAAGTCCTAGGTAACAGACACAAACCATACACGGAACAAGATCCCACAAACACTGTGGCAAAACAGGCTGCCTAAGTATGGTTCCCAATCAGAGACAACAAGCAACAGCTGACACTCGTTGCCTCTGATTGAGAACCACCCCGGCCAACACAGAAACACAAGAGCTAGATAACGAACCTAGAACACAAATACATAGAAACTACACACCCTGGCTCAACATAACAGAGTCCCAGAGCCAGGGCGTGACAGACGGCCTACACTGGCCAAACACGGACGACGCTGGGCCAATTGTGCGCCACCCTATAAGCCTCTGAATGGCACCCGAACTTCACAACGACTTGGGGGCAAGTGGCTTCAGAACAACAACAACAAATACTGTATACAAAAAAACGAACAATTATACCACCACCCAAAAGGGCACTTGGCGAGTGGGAGGGCAAAGGGGCAGGTGCTCGGGCACAGGTAGACCCCTATCTGTGCTCATGCCTGCGAAGGGGGGGTCGCGTTTCAGGGAGCTTTAGTGGTAGATTGCATGGGGTTTAGCTGAGGATATTGTTTTCAAGCAGACACCAAAAAGGCTCTCAAAATGTCTTCATTGGACCCTGAACAAACTGGAGACTGCATTCCCGGAGGCAGCGTTCATTGTGGCGGGGGACTTTAACAAAAGTGATTTGAGAACCGTGCTCCCAAATTATTACCAACACAGACTGTCTAACTCGCGGAAATTCGACTCATGACCATTGCTACACACCTTTTCAACACGGGTATAAGGCCCTCTCCCGTCCTCCTTTCGGAAAATCCAACCATGACTCCATCATGCGTCTCCCCGCCTACAAACAAAGACTCAAGAGGGAAGTTCCGGTGATCAGGTTGGTACAGCGTTGTTCCGACCAATCAGAATTCACGATCCAAGACTTTTGATCACGTGGACTGGAATATGTTCCGGGTTGCCTCTGGAGATAATATCAATTAATACGCCGACTCAGTCACCGGATTCATAAAAAAATGCATAGATTATGTTATACCGATAGGATCTTTCACAATGTACCCAAATCAAAAACTGTGGATTGATAGCAGCCTTGCAGGGAAACTGAAAGAGAGAGATGCTGCTTATAAACTGGGCAAGGTGACCGGGGACAATACTTTGACCTATGCAGATCAATCAAGATGGCGAAACAAGTATAGAGAAAGTGGAGGAGCAATTCAGCGGGTTGGACAAGGCGTATGTGGCAGGGGCTCCTAACAATCACGGATTACAAAAAGAAAGCCAGCTACATCACGGTCACCAATGCCACCCTACCAGACACGCTAAACATATTTTTCTCAAGATTCGAGCACAATATCCCTGAGCTGCCGAGGAGAGCCCCCGGTGACAATGTGGGCTACACACTCAGTCTCTACTGGGGACATATGTAAGTCATTCAAACGTGTTGCAAGGCTGCTGACCCAGATGGCATCTCTAGCCGTGCCCTCAGAGCATGTGTAGACCAGCTGGCTGTTGTGTTCTCTGACATTTTCAATCTCTCCCTAGCGTAGGCCTCTATACCCACCTGCTTAAAGATGTCCACTATCATCCCTGTGCCCAAGAAAAGGAAAGTAAACCAACTGAATGACTACCGACCAGTAGCACTCACGTCCGTCATCAGTGCTTTGAGAGGCTAGTCAAAGACCATATCACTTCCTCCCTCCCCGACACTTGAGCCTTTCCAAGTCACCTACCGCCCTGACAGATCCACGGACGACGCAATGGCCATTGCCCAGCACACGGCCCTTACCCACCTGGACAAAGGGAATGCATATGTTAGAATGCTGTTCATCGACTTAGTGCCTTATAAGCTCATTACAAAGCTCAGAAGCCTGGGTCTGAACTCCTCCCTATGCAACTGGGTCCTGGACTTCCTGACGGGCCGCCCCCAAGTGGTTAAGGTAGGCAACATTACCTCCGACACTGATCCACAACACGGTGGCCCCACAAGGGTGTGTCCTCTGTCCCCTCCTGTATTCTCTGTATACCCACGACTGCGTTGCCTCACAGTTCCAACTCCGTCATCAACTTCGCTGACAACACGACAGTAGTAGGCCTGATCAACAAAAACGAGACAGCCTACAGGGAGGAGGTAGGCACTCTGATGGTGTGGTGCCAGGTAAACAATCTCTCCCCCAGTGTTAGCAAAACAAAGGATCTGATTGTGGACTTCAACAGGAATCAGGCTGGACATGCCCCAATCTTCATCGACGGTCAATAACTTCAAATTCCTTGGCGTACACATCTCAGAGAAGCTGAAATGGTCTAACCACATGGACACTGTAGTGAAGACGGCACAACAGCGACTCTTCAACTTCAGGATGCTGAAGAAATTCAGCCTGTCCCTGATGGCCCTCAGTTTTCTACAGGAACACCATCGAGAGCATACTGTCGGGCTGCATCACAGCCTGGTACGGCAACTCCACCGTCGCGGACCGCAAGGCTCTCCAGAGGGTGATATGTGCAGCCGAACGCTCCATTGGGTGCCCTACAGGACACCTACAACACCAGGTGTTGCAGGAAGGCCAAGAAGATCATCAGGGACCCCAGCCACGTCCTGTTCTCCCCGCTTCAATTACTCATGCAGGCTGTACAGGAGCATCATGGCAAAAACTGAAAGACTGGCCAATAGTTTCTACCCTCAGACCATCAGGCTGCTGAATAGCCACCACTAGTCAGCTACCTGCTCCTCCCTCCCATGGACATTTCTCTCCTGGTCCCCCCATTCCACCTTACCCCCGCAACAGTATTTACTCTGCCTCCACCCCAATGGACATGTATTCATTCATCACTGCCACAGTTATTATGTATATAGTGTTATGTCCATTTATATAGTTTCTTTATAACCATTCATTATTTTCACTAGCCCTGCATGTTGGAGCTCGAAGCCTAAGATTTTCACTGTACCCTGCAAATGTGACTATTAGACAATCTGAATCTGAAACAATTGCACACGCCTCAATTCGTCGCATAATCTAATCACCAACAAAATATTATCCACCCTCGTCTAGCATATTTTGTTTTGTCGACATTTAACAATTTTACAATTTCCATCAGGGCCGTCTTGAGTTTATCCAACAGGTATTGGCATACATTGGTTATTGGTATACATTCAACATATAGCAAATAACAGATTAGTCAGATTATGTCTACTTTAACCTGTGCCAAAATCCTGTATTATTCTCCCAAGGAATAGATTTTACGAGGAAGGTGCCTCTGCCATGACAGTACAGTCTCGGGTGCAATATAGGTTGATTTTAAGATTGATGAAAACCACCTTAGAGTGGTGCAGTGGCGACACTACACCATGTTTAATTTCTAGGGCCACAGTGTCCGGTCAATAAAATGAAAGTAGCACTTACAATCATCCATTGTTTATCAGTCATTACTTTCAGTTGCATCATCTATCTCAGTAAGAGCTGGATGATGGGCTACCATGTTGAAAGACCACTTCATTACTGACTTTATCGTGTATAGGAGCCGTACCTTGCTGCTCTGCGCACTGGAGTCCTGGACCGACGAACTGGGGTCCTGGATCTGCGCACAGGACTTCTGGATGACCTGCGCACTGGACTTCTGGACTTGGAACGTGCTGGGGATCCAGATCTACTGTGCAAAGACAATACCCTCGGCGTCACCATGTCATCTATTCAAAGCTGCTCTAGTCACTATAAGCAAACTAAGGGTTGTATTCAGAAAGTATTCACACCCGTTGACTTTATCCAAATGTTGTGGTGTTACAGCCTGAATTTAATATGGATTAAATTGTGATTGTATCTCTGGCCTACATGCACAATACCCCATGTCAAAGTGGAATTATGTATTTATTATTAATTAAAAATTAAAAATATGAAATTTATTGAGTCAATAAGTATTCCACCCCTTTGTTATGGCAAGCCTAAAGTTCTGGAGGGAAATGTGGTTAACAAGTCACATAATATATTGCATGGACTCTGTGTGCAATTATAATGTTTACCATGATTTTTTAATGACTACCTCATCTCTGTACCCCACACATACAATTATCTGTAAGGTCCCTCAGTCGAGCAGTGAATTTCAAACACAGATTCAACCACAAAGACCAGGAAGTTTTTCCAATGCCTCGCAAAGAAGGGCACCTATTGGTAGATGGGTAAAAAAATAAGCTGCCATTGAACATTCCTTTGAGCATGGAGAAGTCATTAATTACACTTTGGATGGTGTATCAATACACCCAGCCAGTACAAAGATACAGGCGACCTTCCTAACCCAATTGCCGGAGAGGAAGGAAAACGCTCAGGGATTTCACCATGAGGCCAATAGTGACTAAAACAGTTGACTGTTTAATGGCTGTGATAGGCGAAAACTGAGGATGGATCAACATTGTAGTTACGCCACAATACTAACCGAATTGACCATGAAAAGGAAGCCTACATAGAATAAAAATATTCCAATCACCCTGCTACAACTCAACTCTCCGTGGTGTGAAAGAGGTATGGGACTGTAGGTGTGAGTAAGGATGACAAAAGGCAGAGAATACCGTTAACAGGGAATTTATTCCTTCGCACGGTAAGTTTGGGGAAAAGGGGCTGGACGGAACCAAAGCAAAGAAAGTAAATATCAAAGCCCCCTCTCCTACCTTACCTGCCTACCTACTACTTACGTAACTAGCACCACCTGGTGCACTAACCAAAATACAGGGGATGGTCCGCCCAGGTCTTTCCTAGTGTGCATAGACAGTCAACTTCTACGGGTAATGTATGCCCGCGGGCCTCTTGCCTAAGCACTCCCTAGGTGCCTTCCCCTTCCCCCCTTGGGAACAAATGAAACAAAAATAGCATAAAGCTCTCCAATCATCAATGTTTTTTTAACCAATCAGCTGCTTGTTGGGGAATTTCAAGAACCCATTTCCTGAAATACCTACATGTAAATACACAAACCACAACATAGAAACTGGGGAACGTAACACATGCATCCTGTTAGAAATAAGGCACTAAAGTAAAACTGCAAAAGATGTGGCAGAGAAATTAACTTTATGTCCTGAATACAAAGCGTTATGTTTGGGACAAATCCAACATCACAGAGTACCACTTCATATTTTCAAGCATGGTGGTGGCTGTACCACTTTATGGGTATGATTTTCATCGGCAAGGACTAGGGAGTTTTTTGGGGGGATAAAAATTAATGGAATAGAGCTAAGCACAGGCAAAAAAAAAAAAACCTGGTTCAGTCTGCTTTCCAACAGACACTGGGAGACAAATTCACCTTTCAGCAGGACAATAACCTAAAACAGTTGCTTACCAAGATGAAATGGAATGTTCCTGAGTGGCCTAGTTACAGTTTGACTTAAATCAGCTTGGAAATCTATGGCAAGACTTGAAAATAGCTGTCTATCAATAATGAACAACCAACTTGACAGTTTGAACCATTTTTAAAATAATCAATGTTGTACAATCCAGGTGTGGAAAGCTCTTAGAGACTTACCCAGAAAGACTCACAGCTGTAATCACTGCCAAAGGTGATTCTAACATTTATTGACTCAAGGGGTTGAACACTTATGTTGCTCCTTGTTGAAAAAAGCTAACAAGTCTTCGGTTGCCTAGGCAACGCCCCACAATGCAGCACACAGAAATATAATTAATAAAACGGGCTTGGAACCTCTAACCCTGGCAATTTGGCTGTTAAACTCATGGGTACAGTCGCAGAATTTTTCTTCCACTTTGACAAGAGTATTTTGTGTAGATCGTTCACAAAAAAAAGACAATTAAATCCATTTTAATCCCACCTTGTAACAACAATGTGGAAAAATTCAAGGGGTGTGAACACTTCCTGAAGGCACTGTAGTTGAGACAGTAGCTACAAACTAAGTCAGGAAAAATACAATAAAGAGATACAAATATGTTAACCGATTTCTGCAGTAGATTAAGTCTTACCTGCTTCTGCGCTTTGAGTATGATGGGGATCTATAACGCCTGTTGGAGGGAGATAAGGGAACTCATAAAGCTATTAATAACAATTAAGAGAACACTGATCTGAATCAGTCAGGTCGGTCTCTTCGAATTTCAGACAGGTTCAAATTCGGCTAGAACAATAAAATGATCAAATAAAAATAAAGACACTCCAAGTTCTTCAAAAGATAGTTTGACCCTTCGAGTCAACTTGCAGGGGTCCTTTTGTGACACAGAACCACTCACCGGTTGCGGCCGTTGCTTCGGCTGCGTGAGCGGTAACGCCTTCCCCTGGACCTTGACCGTGAGCAGGACCTGGGAGTGGATCATTTATCAAATGTGTGCAGTATAAAGGTATAGCATTTAAAGACAACAAATATGTATGATGCCTCCACAAAAATTACATTCTCTAGGAGCCACCATGTCGTTGAATATCATTCAACGAAAGTGACATTCCAATAACAGTGAAAGAGACATTCTGGAGAAGACAGCCTCAACACTGTACCTGCTGCGGCGGCTGCCCCCCCTCTTGCTAAAGCGATAGCAATCATATGCATAATGGCCGTTCTCGCCACATTGGTAGCAGCGGTCGTTGGGGTCGAAGTGCCGGCGGCTGGGGCGGTCGTGGCGTGACTTGCGAGACATGCCTGTTGACAACTCCACTCTTATGCGGGCACCACAGAGCACTCTGAAACATGACAATGGTTTAAGAATAGATGGCATATTGGGATATATAGCCTTCTGTCAGTTCTTGTAAAGGTGTAACGCATGCAATTGAGGAAAAATCTGAAAAATATTTTACATTGAAGTCCAAGTGTCAAAGATTGAGCCCTATGAATCCACTCAGAATACCGTGCTGCTGCAGTAAGCAATGCAACCGCACGTGTACTCACTTGCCATCCATACCCTTCGTTGCATCCTCAGCATCTCTGGGATCTTCGTACTCAACGAAGGCAAAGCCAGGTGGGTTCCTGGCCACCCAGACGCTGCGCAGAGGTCCATAGTAGCTGAATGCCCACTCCAACTCCCCCTTGGCAGCACCGTTGCCTAGGTCACCCACATACACCTTGCAGTCAGTGTTACGCGAGGAGCTTCGTGATGACGAGTAGGACATCTTAAAATCTGAAACCAGATAAAGGAGTGGCAAACATTGAGACCTTGTGAAACACCATACAGACCTTCAGAACTAGCATGGCCTTTTGCAGTGGGTAGGAAATAACCACAATTTATCCAAAAGCTCATTATCTTATGGGAACACCCTGTCAACAATCAAATAGTTTCAGCACAAGCTACAAATAAGAGGCGGAATCAAGGTGAGTTAGCTAGCCACAACATTAGCTAACATTAAAAGGGCGACTGCACTTTTGGCTTCTTTTATTAAATAAAACATGTAAATTCACGTGTGGCTGCAGGCAGCCTGATGTCCGTCGCTTTAGATTTGGTTAATTAAGAAATGCTGTGTGTTGGTTTCGGGGTGTGGTTTGATGAGTCTCCTGTGTATTCGCAGGTGGCACGAGTTGCTGGTGTGCAACTGTGGCAAAGTTGGTTTGACTTTGAATCGCCAGGGCTAGTTAGGGACCGTCAAAAAAAAGTACACAGTGTAAATGATAATATTTTCATGTTGCACATCTTTTAGTTCTCGTTAAATGCTTTCAATATTTGTATATACGAATTTCTACAATCTATAGTTGTTTGAGGTTAAGTCATTGAAATGTTGAGCTATTGGAATGTTATATAGTCCCATGTTGTTACGGTTTCGGCCGAGGCTGCTCCTCCTCCTTGCTCGGGCAGGCTTCGGCGGTCGTCGTCCCCGGAGTACTAGCTGCCACCGTTGTATGTTATCGATGTTTGTTTGGTTTTGTCTTCCTTGTTCCGCCTGTCCGTAGGTGCTGGTATTTTGCTCTATTGTGTTTAGAGTCCAGACGCACTTTTGCGTATTGCTTGTGCATTGGAGTGTTTTTGCGCACTGTTGCGTAATCGCTCGCCTCCTTGTTTTGTTGAGGCCCTTTTCTTTGTATTTCGTGTCCTCTAGTAAAGTTTGTTGGAAGTAGCTTCTGTGTCCTGCGCCTGACTCCTACACCACATCCACAGTCAGCCCTTGACAGAATTACACACCATCATGGAGTCAGCAGGAGCAGCAGCAGCACCCGAGTCACTGGAGGAGCGCGTCAGCGGGCAAGACGACAGGATCCTTCAACTCGGATCCGCCCTACAGGACGTGATCAACACTCTGCACCGATGGGAGACCAGAGGAGTGCCCACACCTCCTCCTACCTTACCACCACCATCGGTCAGTCCTCCCATCCAAGCTCCAGAATCCAGTGGGATTCGGCTCTCCATCCCGAGGGCGTATGATGGCGCCACAGCCGGGTGTCAGGGGTTCCTCCTGCAGGTGGAACTCTACCTGGCCACCATACACCCGGCGCCCTCGGGATACGAGAGCGTTTCCGCCCTCATCTCCTGTCTCTCCGGCAAGGCGTTGGAGTGGGCCAACGCCGAATGGAGGGGAATAGACGCCGCCACCATCACCTACGCAGAGTTCTCCCGCCGCTTCAGGGCAGTGTTCGACCATCCACCTGAGGGGAAAGCGGCGGGGGAGCGTCTATTCCACCTCCGACAGGGGAAGAGGAGCGCACAGGAGTTCGCCCTGGAATTCCGGACTCTAGCGGCGGATGCGGGGTGGAATGAGCAGGCCCTCATCGACCACTATCGATGCAGTCTACGGGAGGACGTTCGTCGAGAGCTGGCCTGCAGGGACACCAACCTATCGTTTGACCAGTTGGTGGACATGTCCATCCGTCTCGACACCCTGCTGGCCACCCGCGGACGTCCCGAGTGGGGGCCGTCCATTCCATCCTCCAGTACCTCCGAGCCGAGTCCTATGGAGCTCGGGGGTGCTGGCGCTAGAGAGTGGAGGAGAAGGAGCCCGAGGGGGGCCGTCCCCTGCACCAACTGTGGCCGTGGAGGGCACACTGCGGCTAGGTGCTGGGGAGGGTCTCCAGGGGGACGGGACAACAGGCCACGCACTGGGGAGTCCTTCCAGGTGAGTAGGCGCCCCACTTACCCAGAGCTCTCTGTTGTTCACTTATGTATACCTGTAAGATTTCCACAGGTTGCACCTCATTCCCAGCATAAGGCGCTAGTAGATTCAGGCGCAGCTGGGAATTTTGTTGATCGGAATTTTTGTGTAAAGTTAGGGATTCCCCTCCTTCCTGTTGATGCTCCCTTCCCTGTCCATGCACTAGATAGCCGTCCGTTGGGATCGGGGTTGATTAGAGAGGTCACAGCACCACTTAGGATGAGTACGCAGGGGGGTCAGGAGGAAACTATTCAGTTATATCTGATCGACTCTCCTGCGTATCCAGTGGTGCTGGGGCTTCCCTGGTTGATTACCCATAATCCCTCCATTTCGTGGCAACAGAAGGCTCTCAAGGAGTGGTCTGCCCAGTGTGTAGGGCGATGTCTAGGTGTTTCCGTGGGGGCGACCTCGGTGGAGAGTCCGAACCAAGTGCCGCAATGCACATTCCCCTTGAGTATGAGGATGTAGCACTCGTGTTTAGCAAGACGAGGGCGATGCGGTTGCCTCCTCATAGACAGGGGGATTGTGCGATAGACCTCCAGGCAGGAGCAGCGCTTCCGCGGAGCCATGTGTATCCTCTGTCTCAAGAGGAGAAGGGGGCTATGGAGACATACATAGCCGAGTCTCTGAGACAGGGATACATATGGCCCTCCACTTCCCCTGCGTCCTCGAGCTACTTTTTTGTGAAGAAGAAGGATGGAGGGTTGCGCCCGTGTATTGATTACCGTAGTCTCAATCAGATCACTGTGAAATACAGTTATCCACTCCCCCTGATTGCGACTATGACAGAATCATTATACGGAACGTGTTTCTTCACAAAACTGGATCTCAGGAGCGCCTACAACTTGGTGCGCATTAGGGAGGGCGATGAATGGAAGACAGCATTTAGTACCACCTCGGGTCATTACGAGTATCTCGTCATGCCATACGGGTTGATGAACGCTCCTTCAGTCTTCCAATCCTTTGTGGACGAGATCTTCCGGGACATGCAGGGGCAAGGTGTGGTCGTGTACATTGACGACATTCTAGTGTACTCTTCTACCCGAGCCGAGCATGTAGCCCTGGTGCGCCGAGTGTTGGGGAGGCTGTTGGAGCACGACCTGTATGTCAAGGCAGAGAAATGTCTGTTTTTCCAGGAGTCTGTCTCCTTTTTGGGTTATCGGTTGTCCGCGTCAGGGGTGAGGATGGAGGTTGACCGGGTGTCAGCCGTGCGTAATTGGCAAACCCCAACCACGGTTAAAGAGGTGCAGCAGTTCTTGGGTTTTGCAAATTACTACCGGAGGTTTATCCGGGGTTTTGGACAGGTGGCAGCTCCCATAACGTCCCTGCTGAAGGGGGGCCCGGTGTGTTTGCAGTGGTCAGCTGAGGCGGACAGGGCCTTTGGGAGACTGAAGGACCTGTTCACTTCGGCTCCGGTGCTGGCGCATCCGGACCCCGCTTTACCATTCCAGGTAGAGGTGGATGCGTCAGAGGCCGGTATTTGGGCCGTACTATCACAACGGTCCGGCACGCCACCTAAACTCCGCCCTGTGCTTTTTATTCCAAGAAGCTCAGCCCAGCGGAGCGAAATTATGACGTAGGGGACAGGGAGCTGTTAGCCGTGGTACAGGCCCTAAAGGTGTGGAGGCATTGGCTTGAGGGGGCTCAACACCCTTTTCTCATTTTGACTGACCACCGTAACCTGGAGTACATCCGGGCAGCTAGGAGATTGAACCCTCGTCAGGCTCGGTGGAACATGTTTCTAACCCGGTTTGTATTTAAAATAACGTACATCCCTGGGTCCCAGAACGGTAAGGCAGACGCCCTGTCCCGGCGGTATGACACAGAGGAGAGGTCCATTGAGCCCACTCCCATCCTGCCGGAGTCTTGTCTGGTGGCACCGGTAGTGTGGGAGGTCGATGCGAAATCGAAGCGGGGCGTTTGCATCGACCCTAGTCCCCCAACGTGTCCTGTGGGTCGGACGTACGTTCCGCTCGAGGTTCGGGATCGTCTGATTTATTGGGCTCATACGTCCCCCTTCTCTGGACATCCAGGTATTGGCCGGACAGTGCACTGCCTTAGCGCTAAGTACTGGTGGCCAACGTTAGCCAGGGATGTGAGGGTTTATGTCTCCTCCTGCTCGGTGTGCGCCCAGTGTAAGGCGCCTAGACACCTGCCCAGGGGAAAGTTACAACCCCTGCCCGTTCCACAATGACCCTGGTCTCACCTCTCGGTGGATTTCGTTACAGACCTTCCTCCCTCTCAGGGGAATACCACTATACTGGTCGTTGTGGATCGGTTCTCGAAGGCCTGTCGTCTCCTCCCAATGCCGGGTCTCCCTACTGCCCTACAGACCGCTGAGGCACTGTTCACCCACGTCTTTCGGCACTACGGGGTGCCCGAGGATATAGTGTCTGATCGAGGTCCCCAGTTCACCTCCAGAGTCTGGAGGGCGTTCATGGAGCGCTTGGGGGTCTCGGTGAGCCTTACCTCGGTGTACCACCCAGAGAGCAATGGGCAGGTAGAAAGAGTGAACCAGGATGTGGGTAGGTTTCTGAGATCATATTGCCAGGGCCGGCCGGAGGAGTGGGCGAGGTATATCCCCTGGGCAGAGATGGCACAGAACTCTCTCCGCCACTCCTCCACCAACCTAACCCCTTTCCAATGTGTGTTAGGGTATCAGCCGGTTCTGGCACCATGGCATCAGAGTCAGATCGAGGCTCCTGTGGTGGATGAGTGGGTGCGGCGCTTGGAGGAGACGTGGAACGCTGCACACGTCCATCTGCAGCGGGCCATCCGTCGACAAAAGGCGAGCGCCGATCTCCACCGCAGTGAGGGTGTGAGGTGTGTTACAGGTTACAACTGCCTATTGATTATCACATTAACCCCTCGTTCCATGTGTCTCTTCTCAGGCCGGTGGTAGCTGGTCCACTCCAGGACTGTGAGATAAGTGAGACTCCTCCGCCCCCATTGGACATCGAGGGGGCTCCGGCGTACACAGTTCGGTCCATCTTGGATTCGAGACATCGGATGGGGAGTCTCCAGTATCTCGTGGAGTGGGAGGGGTACGGCCCGGAGGAACGGTGCTGGGTGCCGAGGAGGGACATCTTAGACCCATCTCTCCTGACTGAGTTCCACCGTGGTCATCCCACGCGCCCTGCTCCGCGTCCTCCTGGTCGTCCCCGAGGCCGGGGTCGGCGCACGGCTGGAGCCGCGCGTCAAGGGGGGGGTACTGTCACGGTTTCGGCCGAGGCTGCTCCTCCTCCTTGCTCGGGCAGGCTTCGGCGGTCGTCGTCCCCGGAGTACTAGCTGCCACCGTTGTATGTTATCGATGTTTGTTTGGTTTTGTCTTCCTTGTTCCGCCTGTCCGTAGGTGCTGGTATTTTGCTCTATTGTGTTTAGAGTCCAGACGCACTTTTGCGTATTGCTTGTGCATTGGAGTGTTTTTGCGCACTGTTGCGTAATCGCTCGCCTCCTTGTTTTGTTGAGGCCCTTTTCTTTGTATTTCGTGTCCTCTAGTAAAGTTTGTTGGAAGTAGCTTCTGTGTCCTGCGCCTGACTCCTACACCACATCCACAGTCAGCCCTTGACACATGTACACTGTAATTTACCAATGGCCCCTAACTAGCCCCATAGGGATATGCAAAGTCAACCCAAATTTACCACAGAAATTACGATCGGGGTCGCGTGCAACTGCACTCCAAATTGATGACTATCTATGTGCTGCCAGCTGTGGGCAGGATTGAAACAAACGCAACCAGGGTTGCTATGTCCGTGGTTTTCACGACAAATTGGGCTACTTTGAAAACTATGTTGCAGGTGAAAATGTATTGGTCACAAGTTTTTGAGCTATGTCTAAATTGCACTGTGACCATCATGGCATGTCTAATTATTATTATTTATTTTATCTATTATTTTCACTGTGCCCTGCTGCTGTTGACTATCAGGAAGTGAGGCAGGCTGTTGCTGAGTGAGTAAGTGGTGGGGAGGGCTGTGAGTGTTGAGCACAGTCATTGGTGTTGAGAGAGCGCTGCAGCAGTCACGTGCGTGAGAAGAGCAGCACGAGTTGTATCCTGACCGCCCCCAGTCCTACCAATCATTACTAGAGCCAACACAGCAAGGGAGATAAACTGATAAATAATCATTCAACAGTTCCAGAGAGAGGATCGAATTATGTGCTTTCTCTCTGGGTATACTGTTATGATGAGTTTCTCGGGTATTCAAGTAATCAAGGATGTAAGAATATAGTTAGACACTTTGTAGAAAGTTTATACAAATATTTTATTAGTCGGTTCCGGGTTAGATACAACAATGGGCAGAGTTTTGCCTTTTGCTGTTTCCAACTCTCGAACAAATGTCCAATCTCCCTTTATATACCCTTGGTTATCCTTCCTTTTACATACATCTGGCAACCATCATGGGCACTCCCTTTCTCTGTTGTTATTACCCTTTGCCCCAAGTCATTATATCCTGTCCATCAATCATACTATCATAAACATCACTAATCTCCTTTGACATAAGGAATGTAGACTCCATGGCCCCAAACCAATTATCTTGTAACTCTACCTCGGTCCTCACTATCCTATGACCTGACATAACAATCCACTCTTTTTTGTTGTTGTTGTGGTAAGTAAGATCACTTAACCCCCAACAATTCATATAAAATCCAATATTTTCAATCAGTAATACATATACAGTGAGGGAAAAAAGTATTTGATCCCCTGCTGATTTTGTACGTTTTCCCACTGACAAAGACATGATCAGTCTATAATTTTAATGGTTGGTTTATTTGAACAGTGAGAGACAGAATAACAACAAAAAAATCCAGAAAAACGCATGTCAAAAATGTTATAAATTGATTTGCATTTTAATGAGGGAAATAAATATTTGACCCCTCTGCAAAACATGACTTAGTACTTGGTGGCAAAACCCTTGTTGGCAATCACAGAGGTCAGACGTTTCTTGTAGTTGGCCACCAGGTTTGCACACATCTCAGGAGGGATTTTGTCCCACTCCTCTTTGCAGATCTTCTCCAAGTCATTAAGGTTTCGAGGCTGACGTTTGGCAACTCAAACCTTCAGCTCCCCTCCACAGATTTTCTATGGGATTAAGGTCTGGAGACTGGCTAGGCCACTCCAGGACCTTAATGTGCTTCTTCTTGAGCCACTCCTTTGTTGCCTTGGCCGTGTGTTTTGGGTCATTGTCATGCTGGAATACCCATCCACGACCCATTTTCAATGCCCTGGCTGAGGGAAGGAGGTTCTCACCCAAGATTTGACGGTACATGGCCCCGTCCATTGTCCCTTTGATGCGGTGAAGTTGTCCTGTCCCCTTAGCAGAAAAACACCCCCAAAGCATAATGTTTCCACCTCCATGTTTGACGGTGGGGATGGTGTTCTTGGGGTCATAGGCAGCATTCCTCCTCCTCCAAACACGGCGAGTTGAGTTGATGCCAAAGAGCTCGATTGGCCCTGTATGTGCTTTCTTGAGCAGGGGGACCTTGCAGGCTCTGCAGGATTTCAGTCCTTCACGGCGTAGTGTGTTACCAATTGTTTTCTTGGTGACTATGGTCCCAGCTGCCTTGAGATCATTGACAAGATCCTCCCGTGTAGTTCTGGGCTGATTCCTCACCGTTCTCATGATCATTGCAACTCCACGAGGTGAGATCTTGCATGGAGCCCCAGGCCAAGGGATATTGACAGTTCTTTTGTGTTTCTTCCATTTGCGAATAATTGCATCAACTGTTGTCACCTTCTCACCAAGCTGCTTGGCGATGGTCTTGCAGCCCATTCCAGCCTTGTGTAGGTCTACAATCTTTTCCCTGACATCCTTGGAGAGCTCTTTGGTCTTGGCCATGGTGGAGAGTTTGGAATCTGATTGATTGATTGCTTCTGTGGACAGGTGTCTTTTATACAGGTAACAAGCTGCGATTAGGAGCACTCCCTTTAAGAGTGTGCTCCTAATCTCAGCTTGTTACCTGTATAAAAGACACCTGGGAGCCAGAAATCTTTCTGATTGAGAGGGGGTCAAATACTTATTTCCCTCATTAAAATGCAAATCAATTTATAACATTTTTGCATTTTTCTGGATGTTTTTGTTGTTATTCTGTCTCTCACTGTTCAAATAAACCTACCATTAAAATTATAGACTGATAATTTCTTTGTCAGTGGGCAAACATACAAAATCAGCAGGTGATCAAATACTTTTCCCCCTCACTGTATATCTGACTAGATCCTAAACTATGCTAGATAACTGAGAATTCACCCCTTTCCACCTTTTATACCTGAATCCAACCTGATTCTTAATATATTTAATCAACAAAGGTATACATTCGGGGGGCGCTGTTGGAAGCCAAGGATGTAGCACGCGTCTCCCTATCGCTCCTGAGTTAGTGACCAAATTTATATATTTAACTTTGCAAAACTGCATACATTTCTGTTTGCCCAGGCGTCTGAAGAGACCCATAAACAACTCAGTTCAAGTTTAATAAATTTAAATTCGTAATGACATCAACCCGACCAAAAACAGAGTCTGCAAGAGCAGGCCGCAACAAGCCTGCAACTTCTCCCGACTCACCCCCGCCACCGAACGCTACCAATGCCGCCCCACGGAAACACTGACTGTGGAGATGCTACAATCCGTGATAGGCACCCTCAAAGCCGACATTTTCGGAAAAATTGACTGTCTCTCTACCAACCTCAGGTCAGAGATATCAACGATCAAAGACGAGCTTAAAAAATCTATCGAGATATACAGAATAAGCTCGACGCACATGGGGTGACTTTATCGGATTTGGAGCGAGGGGCTACAGACCACAGCACTCGCATTAGCGAGCTAGAGGCTAACGTCGGCTCATTGACAACTAGGGTGGCATTCCTCGATAATAGATGCGAAGATATGGAAAGTAGAATGCGGAGGAACAACATTCGTCTACTGGGAATACCGGAGGGAGTGGAGGGCCCAAGACCCACGGAGTACATGGCCCAGCTACTTCAGGAGCTGCTCGGGCTAGAGGAGAAGCCATTGCTAGACCGGGCTCACCGCACTCTGCGTAGCCGACCCAGGGATGGAGAACCCCCACGACCATTTGTCATCAGGGTGCATTTCTTTCACGTCCGCAACGACATACTGAGAAGATCGGGAGAAGCATCCCCTCTTCTACATAAGGGTAAAAGAGTCTCGATATTTGCGGACTACACAACAGCTGTGGCTAAGAGGCGGGCTAGCTTTGGAGCTGTGAAACGTCAACTACACACCTGCCCGGGCGTGAAGTTCGGCCTCATCTACCCTGCGGTTTTGAGACTGACTTTACCGGACGGCTCCATGCACAGATTCGAGGACCCGGCTATAGCGGCAGATTTCATCAACAAGAACGTGAAAGCGGCTGTTGTACCGCATGGTTTGTAACAAATGGTTGGCTAGCTGGTCTTCCTAGCAGGCTAGTTAGCAGGCCGAATGGGTGACTAACGAAGCCATCTCTGCTGGGTTCATCGACATATGAATGTCATTCTCTTCTTTATCTCTTTATTTCCAGCCCAGGTTTGCCGCCTCTAATGCCAATATCTGGGGGTCTGCATGGCTGTTTCAGTCTGATCATTTACCATCTGCGTCGAGGTTAATCCTCTCTTAATCGAGGATAGTTTTCCTTAGACTCTATTGGGGACCATTCTATTCATGTTTGGCTTACTCTAGTTAAATGGTCACTAATCTTAGGTAGCACAGAGTAAGAGTTATCATGCTTAGCTCTAAACTTTCTTCGTATTTAGGGTTTTGCTTGCATCTCATTTGGGGAGATGCTTCGCAAGGGCGGGTGTGAGGGAAGGGTTTGTTCACTCTCTATTTGTATATAGTTTGTATATGTTTTTTTGTGCCTCTTCGTTTGTCTTTGTTTTTTACATTTGCGCTTTTAGGTTCAACTAAGATCTTCAGTTTACATTGTGCCTTGTCCTTTACACATCCTCTCTCTCTTAAGATATGACTCAGCCTAGTGTAGCCCATACTGCTGGAGGGAATGGCTTTAATTTTCTTACTTGGAACTGCAGGGGCATAAATAACCCAGTTAAACGTAGTAAGGTGCTACACCATCTTCATCATTTGAAAGCTCACATCATCTTTCTCCAAGAAACTCATCTGAAGGTATCACAACACTCAAGTCTTAGGTGCAGATGGGTGGGTCAGGTGTTCCATTCCTCATTTCAGAGTAAGGCGAGAGGGGTGGCTATTTTACTTCACAGATCGGTACCTTTTACATGTTCTAAGGTGATCGCAGATCCCCATGGTAGATATATAATTGTCAGTGGTAGGCTGCTCAATACAAAGGTTCTTCTTGTTAATATCTATGCTCCTAATTGGGACAATGGTGATTTTTTCAAATCGGTTTTCTCTACACTCCCAGATATGTCCACCCATATGTTGATTTTAGGAGGTGACTTTAACTGTTGGTTAGACCCACAATTGGATCGATCCTCCACTAAACCTACCACCCTATCAACCTCAGCTAGAGTTGTTCGAACCTTTATGTCTGAATTCGCAGTCTCAGATCCTTGGAGAATGGTTAATCCAGCTGGGAAAGCATACTCTTTTTTCTCATCGGGTTCACCACACTTTTACGCGCATAGACTACTTCCTTGTTGATGACCGGCTCCTCCACTCCATAACTTCATGTTCATATAACCCAATTGTTGTATCTGACCACGCCCCTGTTACTATGGAAGTAGCTTTTCAAAATGTTGACAATCAGCGACCGCCTTGGCGACTAAAAACTCAACTGCTCAGTAATGAACACTTTGTCAATTTTGTTTTGAGTCAAATCGACTTTTTCATGATTACAAATAGAACCCCAAACATCTCTGCGTCTACTCTCTGGGAAACTTTGAAAGCTTATATCAGAGGTGAAATTATCTCCTACACCGCACATGAGAACAAATTGAAAAGGAATAGGTTATCTATGCTAACACGCTGTATTGCCCAATTAGATGACATTTATGCCGTTTCACCATCCCCCGGATATTTATAAGGAACGTTTAACTCTGCAAGCAGAATTTGACACACTATTAACAGACCAGGTTACTGAAATGCTTGTCAAGTCTAGGAGCACTTACTATGAACAAGGAGAGAAAGCCAGTAAATTATTAGCTCACAAGTTACGTCAACAATCATCATCATCTCAGATTACAAAAATTCGTACATCATCTGGGATATCATTAGATCCTGGGGGATCAATGAGGAGTTCAAGAGATTTTACCAGTCTCTATATACCTCTGAAAGTAAAGCGGATACACTGGAATTGGATAATTTCTTCCACTCACTATCTGTGCCTTCAGTCGGCCGGGATTTGGTAAAAAATTAGAGCAGCCGATCACTGTTGAAGAACTGTCTAACGCTGTCAAATCCCTTCAATCTGGGAGAAGCCCAGGGCCTGATGGCTACCCGACAGAGTTTTATAAAAGTTTATCACCAAAATAGCCCCTATTCTAATTGAAATGTACAATGATGCATTTGTAAACGGTGCTCTCCCACATACTCTCACTCAAGCAACCATTTGTGTTATTCTTAAAAAAAACAAAGACCCTCTTGACTGTGCATCATACCGTCCAATTAGCCTGCTAAATGTGGACTATAAAATTCTAGCCAAAATTCTGGCAACGCGGCTAGAAACAGTCCTCCCATCAATTATCTCTCCGGATCAAACAGGATTTATAAAAATAGACACTCATTCTTCAATCTCCGAAGATTATTTAATATTATATACAATCCTTCTGTCGACAATACCTCTGAAGCCATTATATCCCTGGACGCGGAGAAAGCGTTTGATCGGGTGGAATGGAAATACCTTTTTACACTCTAAATAAATTTGGCTTTGGCTCCAAATTCATGACCTGGATAAAACTTCTGTACTCATCCCCCAAGCCTCTGTCAGGACTAATAACACTCAATCAGATCGCTTCCCTTTGCAAAGATCGACACGTCAGGGTTGCCCTTTAAGTCCCTTACTGTTTGCCCTCGCCATAGAGCCACTTGCAATAGCACTTCGCTCCAACCCCTCATCAAAGGCATAGTCAGATACGGGCACGAACACAAACTGTCTTTATATGCAGATGATTTATTAATATACACATCCAATCTTTCTGTCTCTGTCCCTGCTGCCCTTGCCACTTTCGCATCCTTCGGTCACATATCAGGGTATAAACTAAATCTCAGTAAAAGTGAATTGATGCCACTTAACATGGCTGCAAAAAAATCCCCTTTACATAACTTGCCATTTAAAATAGCACACAGTAGTTTTATTTATCTCGGGGTACATGTCACAATTAGGTTTGAAAACCTTTTTCAAGCCAACTTTGCTCCTCTCTTAACCCGTACTAAGGACGATTTGGAACGGTGGTCTTTGCTACACCTCTCCTTAGTTGCTAGAATTAACTCTATTAAAATGAATACTCTCCCTAAATTCTTATACCTCTATCAGTGCCTTCCAATATTTCTACCCAATACATTTTTCAAAAAGATCGACGGCCTAATTCTACCCTTTATATGGGACAAAAAGCCTCCTAGGATGCGAAAACAGCTCTTGCAGAGGCCCAAACCAGACGGCGGTCTAGCTCTACCAGATTTCAGATTCTATTATTGGGCCGCTAACCTTAGGATCATTCAGTACTGGTTGCAGAGCAGAGTAATATTCCCACCCCCAACTTGGCTGGAGATGGAGGCTGCCTCGTCTACACCGGCATCACTGTCTTCCCTCGCTCACTCCTCTATTACAGGCCCTTACTCCTCCTTCACCAATAATACATGTGTCAAAACAACATTGAAGATCTGGAATCAATTTAGGCGCCACTTTGGGTTTCAAACAACCTCTTCCTTGGCTCCGGTAGCCTCAAACCCAGCTTTTCCCCCATCTATGATTGATGGTGCTTTCTCAACATGGTCTAATCTCGATATTAAAAGATTCAGAGATCTGTATACTAACAATACATTTAGTACGTTTCAACAACTATCAGCTAAATTTGGTCTCCCCAGACATCATTTTTTTAGGTTCTTACAAGTCCGGAGTTACATCCGCAGCATAGATCCAGGATTCCCCAACCTTTCTAGTGGAACACAGTTCGACACATTTCTCACCCCACTTCCTAATCAGAAAGGCACATTGTCAATAATCTATAGTCAAATTTGCTCACTACAAGCCATCTCATTAAACAATATCAAATCCTCTTGGGAGGAGGAACTGGGTGAGGAAATATCTGATGAACTATGGGAAGGGGCACTCAAAAGGGTACATAGCTCTTCTATTTGCGCTCGACACGGCCTCATCCAATGCAAACTCATTCATAGGGCCCACTGGACCAAAGCAAGACTATCAAAAATTTACAAGGATGTGAACCCTAATTGTGTTCGATGTAACCAGTCCCCTGCTAATCATGTGCACATGTTTTGGTGCTGCCCATCTCTTGTTGGTTTCTGGAAAGACATCTTTAACACACTCTCAGAATTAAGCGGCACACAGATCGAGCCAGACCCTCTCATTGCATTATTTGGAGTTTCCTTACCCACAATACAATTGACCAAAATGAATAAGGATGTAATTGCCTTTGTCACGTTGTTAGCGAGACGATTAATTTTACTTAGATGGAAATCCTCTGCAGCCCCTTCTCATGCTCTTTGGATTAAATCTATTTTGAATTGCATAAAGTTGGAGAAAATAAAACAGACACTCAATGGGTCTGTAGACAAATTTTATGCAAAGTGGGCTCCCTTCTTTTCTTATGTCAAAAGAATACATTTCCCTGCAGTTCCAGAGTGATGTATATTTATATATTGGTGATGTAAGAAGCCTGGTATGTGCATATACGACATCTCGGATGTTAAGGACGGTAATAACTGTGCTAGCTGACCTATAACAACTGGATCAAAACAGATATTCTTCCTTTTTTTTTTTTTTTTTTGTGTTTTATCTTATTTATGTACTTAATGTCTATTTTTTCTTTCATGTCTGTCTCTCCATGTTTTGCTGTATCGTTGTCTTCAAATTGTTGTTCCATATTCATACCAAATAACTTTCAAGTGCAATTATTTACTAAATGCTGGTACTGAAAATTCAATAAACAAAGTATATAAAAAAAAACAAACAAAGGTATACATTCTCAGTCATCTATTTTATGCGATATCAAACCTCTCAAACCTCTATAAACTCAGTCTGAGTAAAAGATAAACACATAATTAACTACTATATATTTATGCTAATAATCTATGTAGTCAAAACCTTATTTTTATATATAAGGAAAAATCCCACATAGACATCCCCCATTTTAAAATGACCCCTTTTTCTGAGCCATGCAACCAAAAAAACTTACATAGAAATAAATTGTTAACATAATGACATCATCCATACACAACAATTATACATAACAATTACTAAGTTACATGGATATTATAATCTATACACATGAATATAAAAATAACAAAAACGTTCATCTTCATCATCCATGCGCCGTCAGATGAACCTCAAGCTTTTCACTGGTCACAAGGGACGCTATCTGTCCACATGTCTAACCTGTAAACCTTAAATTCCATGGCATACATTTCCAACTTAACATTCCCATTCCTCAATCAACATTATCAATGGACTCTAAACTGGAATAAGATGACATAGAAGAAGAATTAGTCCTCTCCCTCCTTGTATTAACATTAATCGATACATCTCTAGCTGTAATCACAGGCATGTTAGTAATCGTTTGTACAGATCTTAAAATCAATCCCCGAAAAATTGGAAAACAACACCCCATAACTATGGCTACAATAAGTAATATGGCCACCAGGGGACCCAGAATGCTTGCCATCCATGTTCCTATGGAATTGCCACTAAAAAATCTTGAAAAGACTTCAACAGCATTCAAATGACCATATCCTCCCCCTATCTTTGCATCCCTATTAGTACGCTTAATGCCATCCTCAGAGTATCTAATATTACCCATAGCTGTAGTTAAATTCCCAAGACCCTCTGATTCTGATGGTAGGTATGTACAACAAGTATCTCCTCCAACAATTGCACACACACCTCCTTGAGCAGCCGTAATAGCATCCAATGCTATGCGATTATCAATAGCATACTGTCTAATGAGAGCCAACTAAGAACCAATAGCTTGAAAACCCATGACAGTTGCATTAGCCACTCTAGCAACATCATGACGTGTCAATGCTATGAGATAATGATTAGAATATTGCAATTCTGTATTTGCAAAAATAGTCTTAAAAACTAACTAAGTACGTGTAAATATCTTTAAATCTTGAGGTATTGCTTTGTATCTAGTAGCCAAATCAATCGGATTTGTATTCTTTAAATGTACATATCCCATAAGTTCCGAAGTATCCCTCCTAAAACGTCCATTAAGGTTTGTTTCAACAAATTCAACAGGCTGAACAACATAGATAAGATCATTTAAAGTACAGACTCCACATATTCCCCTGAATAGTGGAGGAAGAGTAGTCCATATATTATTTCCACAACACCAAAAAAAACCTGGAATCGGTAATGTTCCCACTTTTGAAATGCGATACTTTTCCCCCATATCCTTAAACATCATGAGACATTGAGAAGCTCTCAGAAAACCAATATATATTACTGATAACTCTCCTCTCTGTCTTCCTTTTACGCACACATCAAATACAGAAGACACATTCACCATAGCTGAGACTTTAGTGGGTATAATTGATAAATTACTAGGTACTTGAATTATATGTTTATCATAAAAGATCGGACATCTAGTAACGGATGGCAAATGTTCAGGAATCGCAAAAATTGTTGAATGAACCTTATGCAAATCCTTACCATTCTCATGTCTTACAGATATATTAGTATAAATAACATATTGAGACATCTTGTGAAGAATCTCATCATCCTTGATGATCAGGTTATTGGTTTTACCAATGTAAATGTTATTCGGCAAAATTATCAGTCTGACTGATTGTGATCCCATCTCAGGATGAGTGTTCAATACATACTGATAAGCAATAATGCATAGGATTGGTAATCCTTCTGACCCCTGCAGAGGAACCGCCCAATAAGGAAATAAATCCTCTGTCGCTTAAGTGTTGTGACACTCTGGCTCTAGGACTTTTGTATGTGAGCTAGAGTGTATGTTGTTTTGTTGGGGATTTGGGTTGCTTTAATAAATAAAGTCATCATGTTCACTCCACGCGCTGCGTATTGGTCCGCTTCCTCAGACGATCGTGACAGAATAACCCACCAAAAAAGGACCAAGCAGCGCGTCCAGGAGCAAAGGGTCTGGACATGGGAGGAACTGTTGGACGGTAAAGGGTCCTGGACGTGGGAAGAAATCCTGGACGGCATGGATCGCCGTCCATGGAGCGAAACAGAGGAGAGGCGACGGAGAGAGGAGCAACGGCGTCGGCAGAGCCAACGTCGGAAGGACGAGAGGCAACCCCCAAGAAATTTTTTGGGGGGCACATGGCTTGGGCGACGGAGCAGCAGGAGGCTGCCACAAGGCAGAGTCAGAGGGCTGCCAGGTTAAGGGGGCTGACGGAGGCAGAGAAGGGACGGATTCAGTGGGCTACCAGGTCAAAGGGGGCTACTGGGTAAAGCAGGAAGGAAGGTGTTGAGGCACGGCGTGAGGTACTGGGGTGTGTAACCAGTTCGGTCCGGCCCGTTCCTAGTCCCGAGGTGCAGCCAGTAGTGTGTGTTCCCCGTGACGGTACGGCCTGTTCCGGTCCCTCGCACTAAGTGTAAGGTGCGCGTCGCCAGCCCGGGTTCGGCCTGTTCCTGCCATACGCACCAAGTATGCGGTGCGCGCCGCCAGCTCAGCCCGGCCTGTTCCTACTCCACGCACCAGGGATACGGTGCGCCGCCAGCCCAGCCCGGCCTGTTCCTACTCCACGCACCAGGGATACGGTGCGCTCGCCAGCCCAGCCCGGCCTGTTCCTACTCCACGCACCAGGGATACGGTGCGCCGCCAGCCCGGCCCGGCCTGTTCCGGCCACTCGCACCAGGGATACGGTGCGCGTCGCCAGCCCCCGCCCCGGCCTGTTCCTGCTCTCCGCACTAGGGCGTGAGGTGAGTCCCCAGGGTCCAGCATGCCCTGTTCCGGCTCCCCGCACTAGGCGTTATGGGAGTCCCCAGGGTCCAGCATGCCCTGTTCCGACTCCCCGCACTAGCCCTGAGATGCGTGTCCTCAGCCCGGTACCTCCAGTTCCGGCACCACGCATCAGGCCTACGGTGCGTCCCCAGGGCCAAGCATGCCCTGTTGCTGCTTCCCGCACTAGCCCTGAGATGCGTGTCCTCAGCCCGGTACCTCCAGTTCCGGCACCACGCATCAGGCCTACGGTGCGTCCCCCAGGGTCCAGCATGCCCTGTTGCTTCTCCCCGCACTAGCCCTGAGATGCGTGTCCTCAGCCCGGTACCTCCTGTTCCGGCACCATGCACCAGGCCTACGATGCGCCTCAGACGGCCAGAGTCTGCCATCTGCCCAACGGGGCCTGAACTGCCCGTCTGCCCTAAGCCTGCAAAGCCGCCCGTCTGCCATGAGCCATCAGAGCCGTCCGCCAGACCGGGAGCCGCTAGAGCCTTCCGTCAGACAGGATCAGCCAGAGCCTTCCGCCAGACAGGATCAGCCAGAGCCTTCTGCCAGACAGGATCAGCCAGAGCCTTCTGCCAGACAGGATCAGCCAGAGCCTTCTGCCAGACAGGATCAGCCAGAGCCTTCCGCCAGACAGGATCAGCCAGATCCGTCGGTCGGCCATGAGCAGCCAGATCCGTCAGCCAGCCATGAGCAGCCAGATCCGCCAGCCAGCCATGAGCAGCCAGATCCGTCAGCCAGCCGCGAGCAGCCAGATCCGTCAGCCAGCCGCGAGCAGCCAGATCCGTCAGCCAGCCATGAGCAGCCAGATCCGTCAGCCAGCCATGAGCAGCCAGATCCGTCAGCCAGCCGCGAGCAGCCAGATCCGTCAGCCAGCCATGAGCAGCCAGATCCGTCAGTCAGCCATGAGCAGCCAGATCCGTCAGCCAGCCATGAGCCGTCCAGCCAGGATCCGCCAGAGCCGTCCAGCCGGGATCCGCCAGAGCCGTCCAGCCAGGATCCGCCAGCCAGCCAGGATCCGCCAGAGCCAGCCAGCCAGGATCCGCCATTTAGTCAGGTGCTGCCCCTTAGCTCGGTGTTGCTCCTTATCCTGGTGCTGTCCCTTATCCTGGTGCTGTCCCTTAGCCTGGTACTGCCCCTTAGCCTGGTACTGCCCCTTAGTCCGGTACTGCCCCTTAGTCCGGTACTGCCCCGTAGTCCGGTGCTGCCCCTTAGTCCGGTGCTGCCCCTTAGCCCGGTGCTGCCCCTTAGTCCGGTACTGCCCCGTAGTCCGGTGCTGCCCCTTAGCCCGGTGCTGCCCCTTGTTCCGGTGCTGCCCCTTATACCGGTGCTGCCCCTTATCCCGGTGCTGCCCCTTAGGCCGATGCTGCCCCTTAGTCCGGTGTTGCCCCTTAGTCCAGGTGGGGTTAGTTGGAGGGTGGTCATTGGGAGGAGGCTACCGAAGCAGGTTGTGACTGTGGTGGGGTGGGGATCACGACCGGGGCCAGAGCCGCCACCGTGGACAGACGCCCACCCAGACCCTCCCCTAGTCCTGATGTTGGTGCGCCCGGAGTTCGCACCTTTAGGGGGGGGTACTGTGACACTCTGGCTCTAGGACTTTTGTATGTGAGCTAGAGTGTATGTTGTTTTGTTGGGGATTTGGGTGTTTTTCTATGTTGGTAGTTCTGTCGGGTGTATTTCTATGTTTGCAGGTCTGTGGGTTGTTTTTCTAGGTGGTTGTATGTTGTAGTCAATGACTCCCAATCGGAGGTAACGAGTGTCAGCTGTCGGCTCGTTATCTCTGATTGGGAGCCATATTTAAACTGTCAGTTTTCACCTTTGTTTTGTGGGTTATTGTTCCTGTTCCAGTGTTGTATGTTCTGTCGGTGTCACAGAGGACTTCACGTATCGTCATTTGTTGTTTTTTCGTGGTTGCTTTAATTAAATAAAGTCATCATGTTCACTCCACGCGCTGCGTATTGGTCCGCTCCTTCAGACGATCGTGACAAGTGTTTTGTACCACAAATTAGACGCTATGGGGTGCATAGAGTTCACTTGTGAATCCATATTCTCATAAATAATAATTTCCTCATTCTCTACCAACTTAGCAGTCTTATCCTCAGGTAAAGTCACTGGTCATGTGATTGGAGCATCTATACCCCCAAATACCACTTTCCTTGGTATCCAATAAGGAGCACAAACACCTTGCCAATATTGTGGAAGGTAGGTATATAAGTGATCACCACAATACCATACCATGTAATCAGTTGCTGGCCAGGGCAAATTAGTGTCCAAAAAAATCTTCTTATCTGGACATCCCTGTGTAATCCCCATTTTATATAGACTAGCTATAGAAGTCACGCAGGTTAGAGGTACAACTTTCTGCTTAGTCCTGATCGCTACTAAAAAATGTTGGCGTCAACCCTTTCCATAACCCATTACAATATTCTACAGTTGGTGTGCTAGCACCTGTTGCCGCTAATGACATTATAAGTATTACGACTTCCTCTCCTTCAACCGATTCATATTTAACCTTAACCCTTGTCAATTCCTCACTTAAAACCACAAAAGTAACATTATTAACATAAAAAAGCTTACTCCCTGTAGCTCTGAGAGGATAATAAACAATGCATGTCATTCTCAGATACAGGAACGTGTTCCATCACCTCCATTTCTATGTAGACGTCAGGCTGACTAACCTGTCTCTGTGTACGCTTAGGGTGCTGTTCATTGTCGCTAAGTCTCATGTTTATATTACTGTTCATATAGTCATGATTTAACCTTCCATTCTCATTGTCAGATTTGCTGAAGTCGGTATTGTCAATAACCATCTTCTCCCTTATCTTAGAATTGTAAATCACTAGCCCCCCAGAGATAACTTCTGTCAGAATTATAAGGACTATGATAAATGTCACTGATGCAATATCTCCATTAATCCTTCCAAGGAGTTTGCATCTCGTCATGGTTTTCTCCATGATTCTTCCAGAAACTCCCACCTTTCTCTCCACCACCACCTAGGTTTGATAAAAGAAAAACAAATAAACAAAAAACAAACAAAGAAATGATAATGAATATAAGAATAACACATTTACATTTACATTTACATTTTAGTCATTTAGCAGACGCTCTTATCCAGAGCGACTTACAGGAGCAATTAGGGTTAAGTGCCTTGCTCAAGGGCACATTAACGTCATTTAGCAGACGCTCTTAGCCAGAGCGACTCACAAATTGGTGCGTTCACCCTATAGCCAGTGGGATAACCACTTTACAATTTGGGGGGGGGGGTTAGAAGGATTACTTTATCCTATCCCAGGTATTCCTTAAAGAGGTGGGGTTTCAAATGTCTCCGGAAGGTGGTGAGTGACTCCGCTGTCCTGGCGTCGTGAGGGAGCTTGTTCCACCATTGGGGTGCCAGAGCAGCGAACAGTTTTGACTGGGCTGAGCGGGAGCTATGCTTCCGCAGAGGAAGGGAGCCAGCAGGCCAGAGGTGGATGAACGCAATGCCCTCGTTTGGGTGTAGGGACTGATCAGAGCCTGAAGGTACAGAGGTGCCGTTCCCCTCACTGCTCCATAGGCAAGCACCATGGTCTTGTAGCGGATGCGAGCTTCAACTGGAAGCCAGTGGAGTGTGCGGAGGAGGGGGGTGACGTGAGAGAACTTGGGAAGGTTGAACACCAGACGGGCTGCGGCATTCTGGATGAGTTGTAGGGGTTTAATGGCACAGGCAGGGAGGCCAGCCAACAGCGAGTTGCAGTAGTCCAGACGGGAGATGACAAGTGCCTGGATTAGGACCTGTGCCGCTTCCTGTGTAAGGCAGGGTCGTACTCTCCGAATGTTGTAGAGCATGAACCTGCAGGAGCGGGTCACCGCCTTGATGTTGGCGGAGAACGACAGGGTGTTGTCCAGGGTCACGCCTAGGCTCTTCGCACTCTGGGAGGAGGACACAGCGGAGTTGTCAACCGTGATGGCGAGATCATGGAACGGGCAGTCCTTCCCCGGGAGGAAGAGCAGCTCCGTCTTGCCAGGGTTCAGCTTGAGGTGGTGATCCGTCATCCATACTGATATGTCTGCCAGACATGCAGAGATGCGATTCGCCACCTGGTTATCAGAAGGGGGAAAGGAGAAGATTAGTTGTGTATCGTCAGCGTAGCAATGATAGGAAAGGCCATGTGAGGATATGACAGAGCCAAGTGACTTGGTGTATAGGGAGAAAAGGAGAGGGCCTAGAACTGAGCCCTGGGGGACACCAGTGGTGAGAGCACGTGGTGCGGAGACAGCTTCTCGCCACGCCACTTGGTAGGAGCGACCGGTCAGGTAGGACGCAATCCAGGAGTGAGCCGCGCCGGAGATGCCCAGCTCGGAGAGGGTGGAGAGGAGGATCTGATGGTTCACAGTATCAAAGGCAGCAGACAGGTCTAGAAGGACAAGAGCAGAGGAGAGAGAGTTAGCTTTAGCAGTGCGGAGAGTCTCCGTGACACAGAGAAGAGCAGTCTCAGTTGAATGACCAGTCCTGAAACCTGATTGGTTTGGATCAAGAAGGTCATTCTGAGAGAGATAGCAAGAGAGTTGGCTAAAGACGGCACGCTCAATAGTTTTGGAAAGAAAAGAAAGAAGGGATACTGGTCTGTAGTTGTTGACATCAGTGGGGTCGAGTGTTGGTTTTTGAGAAGGGGAGCAACTCTCGCTCTCTTGAAGACGGAAGGGACATGGCCAGCGGTCAAGGATGAGTTGATCAGCGAGGTGAGGTAGGGGAGAAGGTCACCGGAGATGGTCTGGAGAAGGGAGGAGGGGATGGGGTCAAGCGGGCAGGTTGTTGGGCGGCCTGCAGTCACAAGTCGCAGGATTTTATCTGGAGAGAGAGGGGAGAAAGAAGTCAAAGCATAGGGTAGGGCAGTGTGAGCAGGACCAGCAGTGTCATTAGACTTAACAAACGAGGATCGGATGTCGTCAACCTTCTTTTCAAAGTGGTTGACGAAGTCATCCACAGAGAGAGAGGAGGGGGGGGGGGATTCAGGAGGGAGGAAAATGTGGCAAAGAGCTTCCTAGGGTTAGAGGCAGATGCTTGGAATTTAGAGTGGTAGAAGGTGGCCTTAGCAGCAGAAACAGATGAAGAAAATGTAGAGAGGAGGGAGTGAAAAGATGCCAGGTCGGGCAGGGAGTTTAGTTTTCTTCCATTTCCGCTCCGCTGCCCGGAGCTCTGTTCTGTGAGCTCGCAATGAGTCATCAAGCCACGGAGCTGGAGGGGAGGACCGAGCCGGCCGGGAGGATAGGGGACACAGAGAGTCAAAGGATGCAGAAAGGGAGGAGAGGAGGGTTGAGGAGGCAGAATCAGGAGATTGGAGGGAGAAGGATTGAGCAGAGGGAAGAGATGATAGGATGGAAGAGGAGAGAGTAGTGGGAGAGAGAGAGCGAAGGTTGCAGCGGCGCATTACCATCTGTGTAGGGGCAGAGTGAGTAGTGTGGGAGGAGAGCGAGAGAGAAAAGGAAACAAAGTAGTGGTCGGAGACATGGAGGGGAGTTGCAGTGAGATTAGTAGAGGAGCAGCATCTAGTGAAGATGAGGTCAAGCGTATTGCCTGCCTTGTGAGTAGGGGGGACGGTGAGAGGGTGAGGTCAAAAGAGGAGAGGAGTGGAAAGAAGGAGGCAGAGAGAAATGAGTCAAATGTGGACATAGGGAGGTTGAAATCCCCCAAAACTGTGAGGGGTGAGCCATCCTCAGGGAAGGAACTTATCAAGGCGTCAAGCTCATTGATGAACTCTCCAAGGGAACCTGGAGGGCGATAGATGACAAGGATATTAAGCTTAAATGGGCTAGTGACTGTGACAGCATGGAATTCAAATGAGGAGATAGACAGATGGGTTAGGGGAAAAATTGAGAATGTCCATTTGGGAGAGATGAGGATTCCTGTACCACCACCCCTCTGACCAGATGCTCTCGGGGTATGCGAGAACACATGGTCAGACGAGGAGAGAGCAGTAGGAGTAGCAGTGTTTTCAGTGGTGATCCATGTTTCCGTCAGCGCCAGGAAGTCGAGGGACTGGAGGTTGGCATAGGCTGGGATGAAGTCAGCTTTGTTGGCAGCAGAACGGCAGTTCCAGAGGCTGCCTGCGACCTGGAACTCCACGTGGGTGGTGCGTGCAGGGACCACCAGGTTAGAGAGGCAGCAGCCACGCGGTGTGGTGCGTTTGTGTAGCCTGTGCAGAGAGGAGAGAACAGGGATAGGCAGAGGCATAGTTGACAGGCTGTAGCAAATGGCTACAAAAATGCAGAGGAGATCGGAATGAAATGAGCTAAGCATCTGGGAGAGGAGAGAGCAGGGCCTCCCTCACCAAAAACTTCTACCTCAGAAACTAAAATTGTTTCACTGAACCACCCGAACAAAAACTCTCCCAACTTCCACCTTTAGAAATCAGAATTGTTGTGAACCACAGCGGTTCAATGTTTAAAGGAATAGACTCAACCCACTTTATTCAGCTAGCTAACTATGACACCATAGCTAACTAGCAAGCTAGCATCCAATAACAATAACACACCGTTTAGCACCAACACTTGGTCACAACAAACCACCAATAGTGTGATAACACACTAAACAGATCATTCGTGTCTGTGTCAAGTTCCTTTCATGACGCAGCAATGATTAAACGTTGGCTAGCTAGGACAAGTATATTGTAGTTAGCTACTACAGTACAGTTAGCTGGTCGTGTTGGGTAGCTAGCAATGGCCACTGTGTTGACTTTGTTTGAAGAACGGCTAGCTAGCTAGCTTCGTGCTACACCCGGCACACAATGGCTACTGTGTTGACTCTGACTCTGTTCGAAAAAACGGCTAGTTAGCTCGCTTCGTGCTACAGCCGCACGGCCGAAGACACTGCCAAGACACAGTAACTACCCACAACAACCCATGATGCCTAGCTATGACGCCGTAGCTAACTAGCAAGCTAGCATCCATTAACACACAATTTAGCACCAATACTTGGTTACAACAAACTGCCAAGAGTGTGTTAGCACACTAAACAGATAATTCAAGTCCGTGTCTAGTTCCTTTCATAACGCATAACGCAGCAAAAAATTAAACGTTGGCTAGCAGCACATTAACATTGAAAACAGCTCTCCAGCGTTGCTAATCGTTACCAGTAGCTACCCGCTAGCTAGCTAGCCTCGTGCTTCGATACTAACCTACAATTACCTACGGAAACCTACAATAACAACAATACTAACCTATAATAAATACAATACCTAACTACAGCTAACTACCTACCTACGATCTAATACATGGTTAAGCTTTACTCAACACCATATGAGAAGCTTACCTCCTGCTTACCTCCAGCTAGAGAAAAACACAACCTCTCCCGACAACCTCTCCCGACACATAGAGATCTTACACAGCCCTGTACTGTAGCTAGTGTTAACCCTCTAACCCTCTAACCCACTAACCTTTATCCCTAAGTACTGTAGCTAGTGTTAACCCTAACCCTCTAACCCACTAACCTTTAGTGGGTTAAAATTAAACGTTGGCTAGCAGCACATTAACATTGGAAACAGCTCTCCAGCGTTGCTAATCGTTACCAGTAGCTACCCGCTAGCTAGCTAGCCTCGTGCTTCGATACTAACCTACAATTACCTACGGAAACCTACAATAACAACAATACTAACCTATAATAAATACAATACCTAACTACAGCTAACTACCTACCTACGATCTAATACATGGTTAAGCTTTACTCAACACCATATGAGAAGCTTACCTCCTGCTTACCTCCAGCTAGAGAAAAACACAACCTCTCCCGACAACCTCTCTAATAATAATTGAAGTCTATACAAATATCCCCTTAAGTTCAGTCCTTCCCCAACTCCTCCGAAGTTGGTGTCTGTGTCCTAGGTGCTCCTTTAAGCCTGGACGCATGTATCCACTGCGGTTGACCTTTAACCTTAACCGCTGTACATGTCACCAGAAGAACCTGTGTTGGACATCCATAACGTGGCTCTCCTTGTATAACCACAGGTTTTAAACTTCGTACCAGAACATAATCTCCTGGTTGAAAATTGAGTATCGGTTTCTCCCCTGGTGAGGGAAGGGAACCGATTACCTGTTGAGAATATTTGGAAACAAAAGAAAACAAATGTTTAACATAATTTTGTTGCAATTCCTGTAGCTGTGTCATATCCCCCATTGGATTCTCCTTCATTAGCACACCTAGAGGAAAAGGTCTAGCCATCAACACTTCATGAGGAGACAATCCCGTACACGCATTAGGCATTGCTCTTATTGATAAGAGTACTAAAGGTAATGCTTCCAACCAATTCATCCTCCTCGCTAGATGTACTTTCATAAGTTTATCCTTAACCGTTTTATTAGTGCGTTCAACCTGAGCCGAACTCTGCGGACAATAAGGAATATGAAACGTCCACTTAATCCCTAACGCTGCTGATAACTGTCTAGTTATTCTGGACGTAAAGGGCGTGCCATTATCGGAATCAATACCAATAGGTATTCTAAACCTAGGAATGATATGTTCCATTAAACACTTCACTACTGTTTGAGCATTCTCTTTTCTTTTCTTGTCGCAAAAGCCTCTGTCCATTTAGAAAACCTATCGACAATTACCAAAAGATATGAATACCCCCTATATTTCGGCATATGCGTAAAATCAATTTGTAATTGCTGAAATGGACCCTCAGGTTTTGGTAAATGTTCCCTTTTAGGTGGATTGATGCATGGATTACATCTAGCACAAATTAAACATCTTTGTATGAATTGTCTAACTTGTTTCTCCAAACCTATCGTAAACAACACCTTATTTATATAAGCTGTCATGCCCTTGTACCCTACATGTGTTATTCCATGAACATAGGCAATAAAATAATCATAAGCCAACTTTGGTAACACAATTCTATCATCGATACATTTCCACAAACCATTTTCATCCTTCTTACAACCCTTCATGTCCCATAATCTTAATTCATAATCAGTTGCTTGGTTCTGAAAATACCTTAAATTATCACATGTGAACGGAGGATTCTCTTGACTAATTAGTTGTACGGCTATTAGTTCCTTTTCCATCCATGGTGGAAAAGATCCAAACATAGCTGCCTCATGAGCATATTTATCTGCTAAATTATTCCCTCTTGCTATCTCCGAATCATCCTTTGAATGACCTTTACATTTGACAATAGCAATGTTAGCAGGTAACATCATTGCCTTAATTAAACTTTTAACTAAATCGGCACGTTGAATATGTTTCCCTGCATTAGTCACAAAATCCCTATTTTCCCATATTTTGCTAAAATCATGTGCCACTGAAAAAGCATATTTTGAATCAGTGTATATGGTTACAGTTTTATCCGCAGCATAAATACATGCTCTTGTCAACGCAATTAATTCAGCAGCCTGAGCTGATGAAACTGGTATTTTATATGCTTCAATGCACTTTCCTTCATTATCCACAACAGAAAATCCTGATAATACTGTTTTATCATCTGGTCTCATTGCTGAACCATCACAATACAAAATCATATCATTATTATCTAATGCAGTCTGTTGTAAATCAGCCCTTACACTAGATGTGGAATTAATGAGTTCCATACAATCATGTATGAGATCTTCATCATCTATACTACTTTCAACTCCATGTAATAATGCCTTTAGATTCAAAGCTGGGTTCGTATGTGTTGCAGTAGAAATAGTCCTCTGACACATATAGATGGTAGGTCAGATTGTAATCCGGTAACCCCAGTGCTGGAGAATTGCATAAAAGATACTTGTCCACACAATATCCTCAGGAGCATCTTTCTTCGTTGCACAGCGCAGTATCGAATCATACACTGCGTATTCAGCCAACCAGGGTCTGCAATAATTCACAAGTCCCAAAAAAGACAGCATTCCAGTCTTATTCCTTGGCCTTTCAATGTCTTTGATCGCTTGCACCCTCTCTGGTGACAAAAATCTACATCCATTGCGTAGTATATATCCCAGATAATTGACAGCCTCCTTACAAAACTGTAGCTTGGCGAGTGACGCCCTGTGACCCCCATTAGCAAGATGCGTTAGTAGTGCAATTGAATCCGTTGCACACTCTTCCTCACATGAACAAGCAATCAATATGTCATCAATGTACTGTAAAAGCATCAAATTACATGGGAGAGACAATTGAGCCAAGTGCCTATTTACCGCTGAACTATAGACTGCTGCTGAATCAATAAATCCCATTGGTAGACGACGCCAAATATATTGTTCCCCTTTAAACGTAAAAGCAAACAAAGGCTGTGTGTTTTCGTGTACAGGAATGGAGAAGTAGGCCGAGCATAAATCAACAACAGTATACCATTTAGAATTAGCAGGTAAAGCCGTTAATATTGAACTAACATCAGGCACAATCGGAGATATCGGTATTATTGCCTCGATAATTTTCCTGAAATCCTGTGTAAATCGATATTTCTTACTGCCTGGTTTTAAAATCGGGTTTATAGGTGTATTATTCGGTGACATGCCTTTGTAAACCACCCCTTGTTTTAACAAACTGTCAATGATTGGACTAGTACCCTCTTATTTTTCCTTAGATAAAGGATATTGTTTAATAAAGACTGGATACTTATTTGGATCAATCTCTGCCTCATAAGGCGGAACATTAGCATGTAAAGCCCATAACGAAGATGGTACCCCACTTAACATGCATGGAGGACAGAGTTATGACATTTTCCTTATCTATATTAATCAATGGTTTAACGTCTATAAATAAATCCTTTACAAAAAAATGCTTTGGCTCCAAACCATAAGACCAGATAATACAACCCTTGTTTCGCTCCTCCCCTGTCGGAGATAAAATTATATATTTATTAAAATAATTAACCAAAGCACTAACATCGCTAAAATCATTTCTTACTGCACATACAAAAGTAACAATACTATTAGAAGTATCTTTCCATAATAATAGCAGCCCGTGTGGTGATATGAAAAACATTTGTGGAATTTCCTGCATTGTATCCACTTCAATTACTTTATCCTGAAAAAGGCATATTTACAATCTTCATTGAAATTTTCATTGCAGCCGCTGCTGCATGGCAAGAAACTAATATTTTTATCCCTTCCATAGTAAATAATTTTGACACAAACTCTGCCTTAATCAATGTAGTTTTCGCCAAGTATGTACGTTGAGTGCTATTAGAAAATAATTGATATGCAGAACTCGACGGAATGTGTACCTCCATGCCATCTGGTGAGTAAAAAACGGTCGCATTAAGTTTACTAAGAAGGTCTCTTCCCATTAACGCCATCGGAGTTGTAGCGCTGACTATAAATGAATGTTGAAAATTACTATCATCCAAATCAATCTGCAATGGTAAAGATATAGGATCAATTTGCGTAGTTCCACTAAATCAGATAGAATGGACCTTCTACATTTACATCATTTAGCAGACGCTCTTATCCAGAGCGACTTACAAATTGGTGCATTCAACTTATGATAGCAAGTGGGACAACCACTTTTTTTCTTATTTTTTTATGGTGGGGGGTATTATTTGAAGAGGTAAGGTTTCAAGTGTCTCCGGAAGGTGGTCAGTGACTCCGCTGTCCTGGCGTCGTGGGGGAGCTTGTTCCACCATTGGGGTGCCAGAGCAGCAAATAGCTTTGACTGGGCTGAGCGGGTACTGTGCTTCTGTAGAGGTAGGGGAGCTAGCAGGCCAGAGGTGGATGAACGTAGTGCCCTCGTTTGGGTGTAGGGTCTGATCAGAGCCTGAAGGTAAGGAGGTGCCGTTCCCCTCACAGCTCCGTAGGCAAGCACCATGGTCTTGTAGTAGATGCAAGCCTCAACTGGAAGCCAGTGGAGTGTGCGGAGGAGCGGGGTGACATGAGAGAACTTGGGAAGGTCAAACACCAGACGGGCTGCGGCGTTCTGGATAAGTTGTAGGAGTTTAATGGCACAGGCAGGGAGCCCAGCCAACAGCGAGTTGCAGTAATCCAGACGGGAGATGACAAGTGCCTGGATTAGGACCTGTGCCGCTTTCTGTGTAAGGTAGGGTCGTACTCTGTGAATGTTGTAGAGCATGAACCTGCAGGATCGGGTCACCGCTTTGATGTTAGCGGAGAACGACAGGGTGTTGTCCAGGGTCACGCCAAGGCTCTTTGCACTCTGGGAGGAGGACACAATGGAGTTGTCAACCGTGAGGGCGAGATCATGGAGCAGGCAGTCCTTCCCCGGGAGGAAGAGCAGCTCCGTCTTGCCGAGGTTCAGCTTGAGGTGGTGATCCGACATCCACACTGATATGTCTACCAGACATGCAGAGATGCGATTCGCCACCTGGTTATCAGAAGGGGGAAAGGAGAAAATTAATTGTGTGTCGTCTGCGTAGCAATGATAGGAGAGACCATGTGAGGATATGACAGAGCCAAGTGACTTGTTGTATAGAGAGAATAGGAGAGGGCCTAGAACTGAACCCTGGGGGACACCAGTGGTGAGAGCACGTGGTGCGGAGACAGATTCTCGCCACGCCACCTGGTAGGAGCGACCTGTCAGGTAGGACGCAATCCAAGAGTGAGCAGCGCCGGAGATGCCCAACTCGGAGAGGGTGGAGTGGAGGATCTGATGGTTCACAGTATCAAAGGCAGCGGATAGGTCTAGAAGGATAAGAGCAGAGGAGAAATAGTTAGCTTTAGCAGTGCGGAGAGCCTCCGTGACACAGAGAAGAGCAGTCTCAGTTGAATGACCTCTTGAAACCTGACTGGTTTGGATCAAGAAGGTCATTCTGAGAGAGATAGCAAGAGAGTTGGCTAGAGACGGCACGCTCAAGAGAAAAGAAGAGAAAAGAAAGAAGGGATACTGGTCTGTAGTTGTTGACATCGGAGGGATCGAGTGTAGGTTTTTTGAGGAGGGGTGCAACTCTCGCTCTCTTGAAGACAGAAGGGACATGGCCAGTGGTCAAGGATGAGTTGATGTGTGAGGTGAGGTAAGGGAGAAGGTCTCCGGAAATGGTCTGGAGAAGAGAAGAGGGGATAGGGTCAAGCGGGCAGGTTGTTGGGCGGCCGGCCGTCACAAGTCGCAAGATTTCATCTGGAGAGAGAGGGGAGAAAGAAGTCAAAGCATAAGGTAGGGCAGTGTGAGCAGGACCAGCGGTGTCATTTGACTTAATAAATGAGGATCGGATGTCGTCAACCTTCTTTTCAAAATGGTTGACGAAGTCATCAACAGAGAGGGAGGAGGGAGGGGGAGGAGGAGGAGGATTCAGCAGGGAGGAGAAGGTGGCAAAGAGCTTCCTAGGGTTAGAGGCAGAGGCTTGAAATTTAGAGTGGTAGAAAGTGGCTTTAGCAGCGGAAACAGAGGAAGAGAATGTAGAGAGGAGGGAGTGAAAAGATGACAAGTCCGCAGGGAGTCTAGTTTTCCTCCATTTCCGCTCGGCTGATATGATAAAGTCTCACATGAAGTTATCAATGCTTCCATGTTAACAATTGGCATTAGAGTATTTAAAATGAATCTTACGTCTTTACCACTCATCGACCCATGCATTAAAGCTGTGCGCCACCAATTCATAAATCCTAATGGGTTGATTAATGGCTTCGGCGCATCTTTTATAATTTGAGAAATTTCAGCTAACGTAAGTGGCTTATCCAAAACCCTATGATGGCACCTAAAAGTGGTGCCATCATTTCTTCCTGAATATTATCCTCTTCTTCCTGTCTATACCTATCTCTACTTGCCAAATCATCCACCATCAATTCAACTCTGACAAATATTTTCCATCTCTCTTTCTAAAATACAAGACAAAACTCCTTTTATATCTTTTGTTTGGATGGCTGAGTTTGGGTCAAGTGTAAACTTTTTCTCTATTTGGTACCATTCTATTGCTCCAATGAGGAATTCCATAATTGTATTTGCTAAACTATCGCTGAAATCAACCTTACGGTTTTGTTTGAGTATTGTAAATATCATTTTATATTCACTATCTACACACTCTCTAGTATACAGTGGGGGAAAAAAGTATTTAGTCAGCCATCAATTGTGCAAGTTCTCCCACTTAAAAAGATGAGAGAGGCCTGTAATTTTCATCATAGGTACACGTCAACTATGACAGACAAATTGAGAAAACAAAATCCAGAAAATCACATTGTAGGATTTTAAATTAATTTATTTGCAAATTATGGTGGAAAATAAGTATTTGGTCACCTACAAACAAGCAAGATTTCTGGCTCTCACAGACCTGTAACTTCTTCTTTAAGAGGCTCCTCTGTCCTCCACTCGTTACCTGTATTAATGGCACCTGTTTGAACTTGTTATCAGTATAAAATACACCTGTCCACAACCTCAAACAGTCACACTCCAAACTCCACTATGGCCAAGACCAAAGAGCTATCAAATGACACCAGAAACAAAATTGTAGACCTGCACCAGGCTGGGAAGACTGAATATGCAATAGGTAAGCAGCTTGGTTTGAAGAAATCAACTGTGGGAGCAATTATTAGGAAATGGAAGACATACAAGACCACTGATAATCTCCCTCGATCTGGGGCTCCACGCAAGATCTCACCCCGTGGGGTCAAAATGATCACAAGAACGGTGAGCAAAAATCCCAGAACCACACGGGGGGACCTAGTGAATGACCTGCAGAGAGCTGGGACCAAAGTAACAAAGCCTACCATCAGTAACACACTACGCCGCCAGGGACTCAAATCCTGCAGTGCCAGACGTGTCCCCCTGCTTAAGCCAGTACATGTCCAGGCCCATCTGAAGTTTGCTAGAGTGCATTTGGATGATCCAGAAGAGGATTGGGAGAATGTCATATGGTCAGATGAAACCAAAATATAACTTTTTGGTAAAAACTCAACTCATCGTGTTTGGAGGACAAAGAATGCTGAGTTGCATCCAAAGAACACCATACCTACTGTGAAGCATGGGGGTGGAAACACCATGCTTGGGGCTGTTTTTCTGCAAAGGGACCAGGACGACTGATCCGTGTAAAGGAAAGAATGAATGGGGCCATGTATCGTGAGATTTTGAGTGAAAACCTCCTTCCATCAGCAAGGGCATTGAAGATGAAACGTGGCTGGGTCTTTCAGCATGACAATGATCCCAAACACACCGCCCGGGCAACGAAGGAGTGGCTTCGTAAGAAGCATTTCAAGGTCCTGGAGTGGCCTAGCCAGTCTCCAGATCTCAACCCCATAGAAAATATTTGGAGGGAGTTGAATGTCCGTGTTGCCCAGCGACAGCCCCAAAGCATCACTGCTCTAGAGGAGATCTGCATGGAGGAAAATACCAGCAACAGTGTGTGAAAACCTTGTGAAGACTTACAGAAAACGTTTGACCTGTGTCATTGCCAACAAAGGGTATATAACAAAGTATTGAGAAACGTATGTTATTGACCAAATACTTATTTTCCACCATAATTTGCAAATAAATTCATAAAAAATCCTATAATGTGATTTTCTGGAAAAAATAATCTCATTTTGTCTGTCATAGTTGACGTGTACCTATTATGAAAATTACAGGCCTCTCTCATTTTTTTAAGTGGGAGAACTTGCACAATTGGTGGCTGACTAAATACTTTTTTTCCCCACTGTATGCAGACAGTTCACATTGTACAATGGGAGATCGTTTTTACTATTAGGCTGATGGCATAGTACATTTTTTTCGTAGGTTCTGGATTTATTAAACAATAGGTTTATATTTTAGTAAATTAATGCAACAGGTTTAAATCAGTAGATTACCGGAAGGTGGTTATGGGCTTGTTATTTATAGGTTTGGTGAATTTAATGAAACGTGGAGTTATCCGGTATGTTCTGAGGGGGGAGTTTTTTCTTTATTTCCCAGGACTGAGGAAAATCCCCTACAGTATATGTTAAGGGACAGTAGGAGACAATGTATCAAATTTTATTTATTTATATAGATGCCTGGAACAAAATATCACTGCTTACTTATACGAAGTAAGGGATTATATTGGCAAATGAGTGAAATATGACATTAAGAAGGGTGACAGGAACAATATACGGGGAAACAGATATTTCCTATGTTCTTGATTAAATTTTGCATTTTGGCCATTTGGCAGACCTTCTTATCCGGAGCGACTTGCAGTTGGTGCGTGCATACATTTTCATACTGTAAAGAAAGGGGCAATCCTACGAGATAATGTCTGGCATAAGGATAAATTATTAAATGTATTAAAGTCACTGTTTTGATATGCGGAAATAGTCAATGAGGGGGATGGTAGAGCAGGTCAGGAAACACTTTGTAGCCTATGGTATAACGAATTACTAAAAAAATATATTTTTGGGTTCCAGATGTGTCATCTGTGCACAGAATAATCACCAAGATAGACAGAGAGCACCCCAGGGGGAATATCCCCCTGGCAAAATATCCAGTCCAGCAATTGGAAATTGATTTTATAGAGTTATTACGGAGTGAAGGGAGGAAATTGGGTACAATGTCTACCGATAGTATTAATGACGATTAGGGTAACACCAGATAATTTGGGTTATCCCCCTCTTGAAGAAGGTATTTGGGAGACCATATAGAATGCCCGAGTTAGGTAGACTAGAACAGGCAAACCTAGAACTAGAGAATACAGTAGCAGAACACATGAGAAAATTGTTCGTTAACCATACCCGTATGTCTAAGAATTTGTGTCCTACAGGAGAATTAAAGGAGAAGGTGACTCATATTATACAACCTGGAGACTGGGTGTGGATCCAATCATTGAGAAAAAAGGATTGAAAGCAGTCACGCTGGGAGGGACCATACCAAGTCCTATTGGTAACGCTATAAATTCGCTATAAGAATAGCTGAGAGAGCCACTTGGGTCCACGTTACCCACTGCAAAAAGGTAGGCCCACATACCAACACCGTTGAACACACACAGAGTTAAAGAGAAGAACTGAACCACTAGGGTTCGGGGGTAAACTCTGTTAACGAAGAAACCCTACCCCGACCTTTCATCACTGTGGGGTGTTTATAGAGGTGTGGGTATGGGGAAGTACCAGGCAGGTGGGTCAGGGACAGGATTGGGATGGCGTTTTGGGGGATTTTGGGGGACTCTGAGCTGCATCATCGTGTTAACTATATTATGGATTAATCCAGGTCAACCTAAACAGGAAAATGATGAACAAAATAATACCAAGGCACTAATTCGATCTCGTAGAAATACTGAAACCAAGAAAGACTATTGGGGGAATTATTATTTTATAGTTAAAGTCAGTTTAGGACAAGGTGGGGATTCAAGATACTACTCGACTTCTCCCATGAAGAGATAGGAGGTTTTGGGGGCTTTGGTAAGAAGGGGGTGTGTACAAGAAAGTTGGGTCCTAGAAGGTATGGTAAATACATTTGCACTGGGGAACGCTCATTTCCTTGGGCAAGGGTGTTTAAACATACCTGGAGAACATACTATGAGAATGGGATGGACGCAGCACACCGATGGGGAATTAAACAAACCCATGATAAATGTAAAACGGAACTGGTGATAACGGTAAAGTCAATTATGCAAGATGACATAGCAAGGAACTATTGGGCCTGTGTTGATGATTTCGGGGCAGATATATGTTTGAGGTTCATTTTTCGGGAGAGAAATTATTCTTCCACCCCCGAGACAGAACAGAAGGAATCCTAAATAGCACTAAACCACCAAGGGTAGAATATTTCCTCATGCAGGAAATGAACCAATGAGAAGTAGAAGGAATTTTAAATGAGAACTTCTGGGTAAGGTGGATGAACTACACAGCTAGGGCGTTGGGTCAAACTAATTGTTATGCCTGTTCAACAGGTAGGCCAACCCTTTTAACTGCACCTATGCCTCAGACCATGTTCTCGTGTGTGATTGAACCAAACCAAACCTCACCTAATTGTTCTGATATTAAAATAATCACTCTTAAAAAGGATAATACTAAGGCACCCCAATTCACCATGACCCCCGGAGATTATCAATGTTATAGACACCAAAGTAATGCAAATCGCAGATCAAATTGGAGAAGGGTTTACAACAACGTTTTTCTGGTGGGTTACAATTAATTAAAATGTTGACTGTATTAATTACATCTATTAAGGTTCATTAATCAGACAAGGGATGCAGTAAAGGGAATCTCAGACCAACTATCCGCCACCTCACTCATGACCTGGCAGAATAGATTGGATCTCGATATGCTTTTAGCAAAGAAGGGCGGAGTTTGCAAGATGGTGGGAGGTCATTGTTGTACGTTTATCCCCAACAATACAGCCCCAGATGGTACAGTAACTAGAGCACTGGCTGGTCTCACGGCATTAAGTGAAGAATGGGCTGAGAACTCGGGGGTGAATACATCAATGACTGGATGGTTTGATGAAATGTTTGGTAAATTAACTATTCTGGGTGCAGCTATAGCTTGTATACAGTGAGGGAAAAAAGTATTTGATCCCCTGCTGATTTTGTATGTTTGCCCACTGACAAAGACATGATCAGTCTATCATTTTAATGGTAGGTTTATTTGAACAGTGAGAGACAGAATAACAACAAAAAGCATGTCAGAAATGTTATAAATTGATTTGCATTTTAATGAGGGAAATAAGTATTTGACCCCCTCTCAATCAGAAAGATTTCTGGCTCCCAGGTGTCTTTTATACAGGTAACGAGCTGAGATTAGGAGCACACTCTTAAAGGGAGTGCTCCTAATCTCAGCTTGTTACCTGTATAAAAGACACCTGTCCACAGAAGCAATCAATCAATCAGATTCCAAACTCTCCACTATGGCCAAGACCAAAAAGCTCTCCATGGAGGTCAGGGACAAGATTGTAGACCTACACAAGGCTGGAATGGGCTACAAGACCATCGCCAAGCAGCTTGGTTAGAAGGTGACAACAGTTGGTGCGATTATTCGCAAATGGAAGAAACACAAAAGAACTGTCAATCTCCCTCGGCCTGGGGCTCCATGCAAGATCTCACCTCGTGGAGTTGCAATGATCATGAGAACGGTGAGGAATCAGCCCAGAACTACACGGGAGGATCTTGTCAATGATCTCAAGGCAGCTGGGACCATAGTCACCAAGAAAACAATTGGTAACACACTACGCCGTGAAGGACTGAAATCCTGCAGCGCCCGCAAGGTCCCCCTGCTCAAGAAAGCACATATACAGGGCCGTCTGAAGTTTGCCAATGAGGAGGAGAACTGGGTGAAAGTGTTGTGGTCAGATGAGACCAAAATGGAGCTCTTTGGCATCAACTCAACTCGCCGTGTTTGAAGGAGGAGGAATGCTGCCTATGACCCCAATAACACCATCCCCACCGTCAAACATGGAGGTGGAAACATTATGCTTTGGGGGTGACAGGACAACTTCACCGCATCAAAGGGACGATGGAGGGCCGTGTACCGTCAAATCTTGGGTGAGAACGTCCTTCCCTCAGCCAGGGCATTGAAAATGGGTCGTGGATGGGTATTCCAGCATGACAATTACCCAAATCACACGGCCAAGGCAACAAAGGAGTGGCTCAAGAAGAAGCACATTAAGGTCCTGGAGTGGCCTAGCCAGTCTCCAGACCTTAATCTCATAGAAAATCTGTGGAGGGAGCTGAAGGTTCGAGTTGCCAAACGTCAGGCTCGAAACCTTAATGACTTGGAGAAGATCTGCAAAGAGGAGTAGAACAAAATCCCTCCTGAGATGTGTGCAAACCTGGTGGCCAACTACAAGAAACGTCTGACCTCTGTGATTGCCAACAAGGGTTTTGCCACTTTGCCAAGTCATGTTTTGCAGAGGGGTCAAATACTTATTTCCCTCATTAAAATGCAAATCAATTTATAAAATTTTTGACATGCGTTATTCTGGATTTTGTTGTTGTTATTCTGTCTCTCACTGTTCAAATAAACCTACCATTAAAATTATAGACTGATCATGTCTTTGTCAGTGGGCAAACATACAAAATCAGCAGGGGATCAAATACTTTTTTCCCTCACTGTAGGTATGCTTGTTCTTTGTGGATGTTGTCTTATTCCCGTGTCAGAGGGTTGGTGAGCAAGGCGTTGGAGAAAGCAGTGACCTATGGGCCCATTCTCTACTCAGACCGATGGAACGACGACCTATATCCTCCCGTTCTAGTGGACGATGCAGAAGATTTTAACCCTGATGAACCTGTATTAAATGAGACCATTTTTGATGTTTAGTATACTATCTTTTCAATGAAAATTATAGTGAAAATCCTAACAAGGAGAGTGAGTTATGGTTGGAAGTAAAATTTGGTAGCAATGCAAGACAAATTGTATTTTTATAGTGTGTTTTGTACTAGTGACTCATTTAATATGCAAAACAAGTTGTATGCCTTGTTGTGTGTTTCATTTTATAAGAATGTATTTAAATGTGTGTGTGAAATTTAGTCAAAGGGTGGATTGATAAAGACGTGTGAGTAAGATATGACTAAAATGTCACACCCTCAGTTAAACTAATAATGTATGACTAATTAGTAGACTAGAGCTTAGAGAGTTAATCAAATGTGTTTATATCACAGCAACAGAGTATTTGTGTCTTGTAATTAGGCAAGCAGAAGTGCAAAACGATTGAAACCAATAACAGGAGACTGGTCCCAAAACACACAGGGAAAGGGGAATATGAAAAGGTTTCAGGATATTGTGAGGACGCGATAACTAAGGAATGCAGCCTGCCCGAGCAAGGAGTAGACTATGATAAGAACATGTGTATGTATGTGTGTGTGTGTGTGTGTGTGTGTGTGTGTGTGTGTGTGTGTGTGTGTGTGTGTGTGTGTGTGTGTGTGTGTGTGTGTGTATGTGTGTGTATGTGTATGTGACCTGATGGTCAGGAGAGCAGAGGAAAATCACATGAGCTAGACCCAGGTGTTAGCTTACAAGATGTGTACAGTGGAAAAATACAGCCCGCCTACAGCGGGGTGGGATTTTTCCTCTGACGTGTGCGTATAAAAATATTGTATGACCATTTTGACCATGAGCAGAATTGGGTCTTTGTTTAATTTATTTAAACTAAGAGATTTACAACCTTTTGGGAATTATTCAAAGATTTAAGAAGTAGTTGACTTCAACCATTGAGATAACAAAATTCTCGTGACAAGGATAAACCTGACGGAGAGTTAAAGCCTGTCAAAGGGAACGGAGTAGTGGTTAACCTAGGTGTAGCTGTTCCACAGGCATAACAGTCCTCCTTGGACATAGTTCTTGCCGTATACTGTATCCATTCCAACCATAGATTTGGGTCCTTATAACCAGTCTCCACCTCTAATACTTCCTTCAGGTCTATAGTTTGCACTATCTTCACCACGGCCTCAGTCTCACTCCCTCCCTCAGAAATGTTTACTCTATAGGGTGCCCCAGTTGAAGAGGATATTTCACCTGTCGGTGCTGTGTATGGAGATTCACATATCCCCCCCTCTCGGTATGAGCAACTACATGGTCCCAGGAAACCCCAACTGGTCCGCAAAGACCTTAAAGGTGATGTCCTTTCCTACAGTCACTAGTACTTCCCCTTTCCCTACGTCAAGCTGTCTTTTCTGCCTGCTTTCGCTTTCCCCGGGCATTACCTTCCTAAATTGAGTTAGGTTAACTACTACTTCTGGCGGGTCAGGCGGGTTTGGGTGTGCTAGGAATATGGCTCCCACAATCAGACAGCCACCTACCATCAGGAAACATGTAAATCCCCACCCTTGTCCTGCGAACATGTCAGACGCCAGAGGCCAACCCATTGCTTTACTTTCTATCGAACTCACACAGGGATGATCAGACAGGGTAAGGGAATCTTCGTTAAGGAGTCAACCCCCGAGCCCTAGTGGTGATCGGTTCTTTCTCCTAACTCTGTGTTTGTTCGTCAGGTGTGGCTGGGTTTACCTTTTTGCAGTGTGTGACATGCACCCAGGTGGATCTTTCCGCAATTCTTACAGCGAAGGCCGTCACCAACAGGACCTGATATGGACCTTCCCAACGGGGCTGCTTCCAGTCATTTTTCTTTGGGGATTGGATCCACACCCAATCACCTGGTTGGATAGAGTGGGTTACCTTCTCCTTTAGTTCTCCTGTGGGGCACAAAACCTTTGACATACGGGTGTGGTTAATAAACAACCTTCTCATGTGTTCGGCTAGGGTGCTCTCAGTTTCTATCTCTGCCTGCTCTGGTCCTTCTAACTCGGGCATTCTGTATGGTCTTCCAAATACTTTCTCGAATGGGGACAGTCCATTTTTATCTGGGGTTATCCTTATAGTCATTAATACTATTGGTAAGCATTGTACCCTATTTCTACCAGTGCTCATGTGTTTTCCTTAACCCCTCTCTAATCTTACCGTTCATATTTAGTATTTTCTTTCTAGACTGTACCTAAATAAAACATTTTTTTTTCTTTAAGTATTTAGTCCTCTCCTCTGTCTAGTTATCTTTAATCCTACCATCTACCATCATCCCCCTGTTGACACATGGCTTTACCCATGTGTCAATATTGACCCACCTAATCGAACCAGGACTTCATTAAATTCACTAAACCTATAAAATAACAAACCCATAACCACTTTCCGGTAACCTACTGATTTAAACCTGTTGCATTAATTTATTAAAATATAAACATATTGTTTAATAAATCCAGAACCTACGAAAAATGTATACTACGCCATCAGCCTAATAGTAAAAACTATCTCCCATTGTTCAACGTGAACTGTC
>NW_025535432.1:0-98369 GCF_020615455.1 Coregonus clupeaformis | reverse complement strand
TAGAGGCTTACCTAGAAAGACTCACACCTGTAATTGCTGCCAAAGGTGATTATAACATGTATTGACTCAGGGGTGTGAATACTTATGCAAATTAGATATTTCTGTATGTTGTGTAGATGGGTGAGAAAAAATCTATTTAATCCATTTTGAATTCAGGCTGTAACACAACAAAATGTGGATTAAGTCAAGGGGTATGAATACATTCTGAAGGCACTGTATCTGCACATATGTGACGTAGTACGCAATTCTCGGGGAACACTTTTGGCTCGTGAGTGCTACTTTCAGAACTACTGGCAAAAAAGTATACAAAAGTACAGAAGAATCTCTTTAATGTTTAACTATTTTTTTTCTCTGAAAAATATATTATTTTATAAATTAAATAATGTTGCCTATTGCATTTACAACACAACAGTACAACAACAAATCAAAATACCCCAAAAATAACTTGAAACATATTTTTTAAATGCAATATATTTTTATTACTATTCTAAAGAAATTAAATTACAAACAGAAAATGGAAGTCTTCAAAGGTGGCAGTCTCCATGTGATCTCATTTGGAGATGTAATATCTGCAGCTTTTATTCAATATCACTTGGTTTAAGAAGTAGTCCTCAGTCTTAATTGACGCAAACCTCAGTGAGCCCAGACTGTGTGTAGCAGGGCTTCTCGGTTGCCTCGTAGTTGGATGCCTCAGCATTGTCAGATACAACTTTGGCTAGCTTGGTGTCGAATGGGTTCAATGCCACCTGGATGGCAGGCTCAGAGTCAGGCACAAGGAAGTTATCTGGGATGCTAGGCAGAGGCGGCTCACACTCTCTCAGGCTGACAGCACTCTTTCCAGGTCTCTTTTCCGACTCAGATTTGTCCTTAGTGGAGATGAACTCCTTTGACTTCTGCAACTCTTTTGCAGAATCGTCAGAAATGGGGGCACACTGTGGTGTGGATGATGCTTGTTTCAAACCAAACCGTGAAGAGATGCTCTCCCGAACTCTGGATGCCAGTGTCTGTGGTTCAGCGGTGGCTGGTTCCCTTTTCTTCAACCTGGCAGTGGCAATAGCATCAGATCGCCTTCTAGCCTCCTTGGAGATTCTCACAGCATCATAGAGAACCACTATTACGATGAAGCCATAGAAAACAAGCCCCAAAATCAGGTTCACCTTCACAAGTGGCTCGGAGTAAGAAGGGTCAGTCAATATGTTGACTCTGGGTTTGATCTTCAGGGTGCTCTTCTGAGCTTTTGGAGCTGGAGCCTGAAGATTTTCTTTGAAGACGTTGTTGTCACCTTGCAATGCTTTTTGCTTGTAAGCCTGTAGATAAGGAATAAGTTTCTCCACAATCATCTGTGGGACTTTAGCTTTACCTGGGAAAGTATCATCTTTCATCCTCTGAAGTTGTTCCAGCATCTGGTCCACTTGCACCATTTTGGTCCATTTTGCAACATTGGGGATGTCCTGAACAGGGTGGTCCTTCACTGGCATCAAAGGCCTGTGCTCTGGAACAGAAATCAGGGGCTCTACAAGCTCCGAGGGCTCTTTAGAATTTTTTGAGGAATATCCTTTTGTCAACTGGCCCACGTTACCTGGAGAAGAATCGTCTTTCACCCGTAAACTCTCAAGTTGTTCCAGCAATGACTTAAAATTGGTCTCTTTTGTAGCATCAGGGTTGTTCTGAACAGAGTGGTCCTTCACTGGCATCAACGGCTTGTGCTCTGGAACATAAATCAGGGGCTCTACAAAGTCCGGGGGTTCTTTGACATTTTTTGAGGGATATCCTTTTGTCAACTGGCCCACATTACCTGGAGAAGAATAGTCTTTCACCCGTAAACTATCAACTTGTTCTTTTGTAGCATCAGGGTTGTTCAGAATAGGGTGGTCCTTCACTGGCATCAAAGTCTTGTGCTCTGAAGACACCAACACATTTGCAGCAACAGGCGAAAGGAGACAGAAAATAACAGCCAACAATAACATCTTCATGTTGCACAGCCCACCCTTCTGGGAGAGCTGTGCCATTTTGATTAAAGAAATCGTCTTTCAAAAGTAGGCAGTACAAATTACAAGTCAAACTACTAGTTGGCTAGCTGTGCTTTGTAAAAGTGAATTGGGTTTACTGTTCACTGTCAAACATACACAAGATATGGACCCAACATGATGTAATAGAAGAATCTGATTATAACATCACGTGTTCCAGAATGTTGTAACCTGCTCCTCATTGTATTCATTAATTCAGATAATTCATTAATTATCTCTTTGGTTACATTTGGCAATTAGTTTGACGTGCAGTCCCTGTCCCTAAACTGCTTTCTCCTACGACTTTGGCAAATGCCCCCGTGACCTACAGCTCCTCATATACTACCAGGTCATGGTAGTATCTACACTGGTGCTGGTGCTTGCGATGACCCAGCTAATTATGAGCTTTCTGATCCCAGGGAGTGAGACACTTTTTGGCCTTCCTCATGGCCCGCACTGCCCCCCTGGAAACCAAATGTTTAAAGACATGGCACTTTGGTGACTAAGAAAGTATTTTTTAAACCTCTCACTTTGGGCTGGATGCTTCAATGTCTAGTTCATACATGCATAATCTGAGGGAAGAATTACTGTTCAGAGAGAGAGAGAGAGAGAGAGAGAGATGACTTGTTGCACATACAGTGCCTTCAGAAAGTATTCACACCCCTGACTTTTGCCACATTTTGTTGTGTTACAGCCTGAATTTAAATTTATTAAATTGAGATTTTGTGTCACTGGCCTACACACAATACCTCATAATGTCAAAGTGGAATTATGTTTTTCAAATTTTTTACAAATTAATAACAAATGAAAAGTTGAAATGTCTTGAGTCACTAAGTATTCAACCCCTTTGTTATGGCAAGCCTAAATAAGTTCAGGAGTAAACGTTTGCTTAACAAGCCACATAATAAGTTGCATGGACTCTGTGTGCAATAATAGTGTTTAACATGATTTTTGAATTACTACCTCATCTCTGTACCCAACACATACAATTATCCGTAAGGTACCTCAGTCGAGCAGTGAATTTCAAACACAGATTCAACCACAAAGACCAGGGAGGTTTTCCAATGCCTCGCAAAGAAGGGCACCTATTGGTAGATGGGTAAAAATTGAAAAAGCAGACATTGAATATCCTTTTGAGCGTGGTGAAGTTATCAATGACACTTTGGATGGTGTATCAATACACCCAGTCACTACAAAGATACAGGCGTCCTTCCTAACTCAGTTGCTGGAGAGGAAGGAAACCGCTCAGGGATTTCACCATGAGGCCAATGGTGACTTAAAAACAGTTACAGAGTTTAATGGCTGTGATGGAGGATGGATCAACAACATTGTAGTTACTCCACAATACTAACCTAATTGACAGATTGAAAAGAAGGAAGCCTGTACAGAATAAAAAATATTCCAAAACATACATCCTGTTTGCAACAAGGCACTAAAGTAATACTGCAAAAAATGTGGCAAAGCAATTCACTTTTTGTCCTGAATACAAAGCGTTATATTTGGGGGAAATCCAATACAACAAATTACTGAGTACCACTCTTCATATTTTCAAGCATAGTGAAGCGTTATATTTGGGGGAAATCCAATACAACAAATTACTGAGTACCACTCTTCATATTTTCAAGCATAGTGGTGGCTGCATCATGTTATGTGTATGCTTGTAATCGTTAAGGACTGGGGAGTTTTGCAGGATAAAAAAGAAAGGGAATGGAGCTAAGCACAGGCAAGATCCTAGACAAAAACCTGGTTCAGTCTGCTTTCCACCAGACACTGGGAGATTAATTCACCTTTCAGCAGGACAATAACCTACAACACAAAGCCAAATCTACACTGGAGTTTCTTACCAAGAAGACAGTGAATGTTCCTGAGTGGCCGAGTTACAGTTTTGACTTAAATCTGCTTGAAAATCTATGGCAAGGAACAGTGTTTCCTCCGACACATTGAGGCGGCTGTCTTCCGGGTTAAGTGGGCGGGTGTTAAGGAGCACGGTTTGGTGGGTCACGTTTCGGAGGACACATTACTCGACCGTCGCCTCTCCCGAGCCCGTTGGGGAGTTGCAGCAATGAGACAAGATTGTAATTGGATCGCAATTGGATATCACGAAATTGGGGAGAAAAAGGGGGTAATTTTTTTTACAAATAAAATAAGAAATATGGCAAGACTTAAATGGTTGTCTAGCAATGATCAACAATCAATTTGACAGAGCATGAAGATTTTTTAAAATAATAATGTGCAAATATCATACAATCGAGGTGTGCAAAGCTCTTAGAGGCTTACCTAGAAAGACTCACACCTGTAATTGCTGCCAAAGGTGATTATATATAATAATATAATATAATATGCCATTTAGCAGACGCTTTTATCCAAAGCGACTTACAGTCGTGCGTGCATACATTTTTGTGTATGGGTGGTCCCGGGGATCGAACCCACTACCCTGGCGTTACAAGCGCCGTGCTCTACCAGCTGAGCTACAGAGGACCACTATAACATGTATTGACTCAGGGGTGTGAATACTTATGCAAATTAGATATTTCTGTATGTTGTGTAGATGGGTGAGAAAAAATCTATTTAATCCATTTTGAATTCAGGCTGTAACACAACAAAATGTGGATTAAGTCAAGGGGTATGAATACATTCTGAAGGCACTGTATCTGCACATATGTGACGTAGTTGTCACACCCTGGTTCTGGGGACTCTATATGTTGAGCCAGGGTGTGTAGATTCTATGTGTTTTGTGTTCTATGTTAATTATCTAGTTGTTCTATTTCTATGTTGGCCAGAGTGGTTCTCAATCAGAGGCAACGAGTGTCAGCTGTTGCTGGTTGTCTCTGATTGGGAACCACATTTAGACAGGCTGTTTTCCCACAGTAGTTGTGGGATCTTGTTCCGTGTTGGTTGTGTTATACCTAGGACGTCACGTTATCGTTTGTTGTTTTGTTTATCGTGTTATCACTATTGATAATAAAGTATGTTTGCATTTCACACTGCACCTTGGTCCTCCTCCTTCGACGATCGTGACAGAAGATCCCACCATACCAGGACCAAGCAGCGTGTCCAGGAACACACGCAGGAGGTAACTCTGGTGGATGTCCTCCTCGGTTGGGGGCAGATTACGGAGGAGGAGGCCGTCCGGTATCGGAAGGCTATGAAGGGGGAGACCCAGGCAGGAGAGGAGCAACGGCGTCAACAGTGTTGTCGGCGGACGGACGAGAGGCAACCCCAAAATATTTTTAGGAGGGGGGCACACGGCATGGGCGACGGGGCAGCAGGAGGCAGCTACAGGGCGTATTGGGAGGTTAGGTGAGGAGGCCACCAGGTTAAGGGGGCTATTGGTCCAGAGGGAGCAGGAGTTAGTGGTTCAGAGGGAGGAGCTACTGGAGGCGATAAGGGAGAAGGAGAAAGTAGAGGCACGGCGAGAGGAACTGTGTAGGCAGCTGAGGGAGCGGAGGGTTATGAAGAAACCCAGTCCCGCTCCTCACACCAAGCAAGTGGTGTGTGTCACCAGTCCGGTCCGGCCCGTTCCTGCTCCCCGCACTAAGTTGATGGTGCGCGTCGCCAGCCCGGCCCGGCCTGTTCCTGCCCCTCGCACCAAGCCTACGGTGCGCGTCGCCAGCCCGGCCCGGCCTGTTCCTGCTCCTCGCACCAAGCCTACGGTGCGCGTCGCCAGCCCGGCCCGGCCTGTTCCTGCCCCTCGCACCAAGCCTACGGTGCGCGTCGCCAGCCCGGCCCAGCCTGTTCCTGCTCCCCGCACCAAGCTAATGGTGCGCGTCGCCAGCCCGGCCCGGCCTGTTCCTGCCCCTCGCACCAAGCCTACGGTGCGCGTCGCCAGCCCGGCCCGGCCTGTTCCTGCTCCCCGCACCAAGCTAATGGTGCGCGTCTCCAGCCTGGTACGGCCCGTTCCTGCCCGTCGCACCAAGCCTACGGTGCGCGTCGCCAGCCCGGCCCGGCCTGTTCCTGCTCCTCGCACCAAGCCTACGGTGCGCGTCGCCAGCCCGGCCCGGCCTGTTCCTGCTCCCCGCACCAAGCTAATGGTGCGCGTCTCCAGCCCGGCCCGGCCTGTTCCTGCCCCTCGCACCAAGCCTACGGTGCGCGTCGCCAGCCCGGCCCAGCCTGTTCCTGCTCCCCGCACCAAGCTAATGGTGCGCGTCGCCAGCCCGGCCCGGCCTGTTCCTGCTCCTCGCACCAAGCCTACGGTGCGCGTCGCCAGCCCGGCCCGGCCTGTTCCTGCTCCCCGCACCAAGCTAATGGTGCGCGTCTCCAGCCTGGTACGGCCCGTTCCTGCCCGTCGCACCAAGCCTACGGTGCGCGTCGCCAGCCCGGCCCGGCCTGTTCCTGCTCCTCGCACCAAGCCTACGGTGCGCGTCGCCTGCCCGGCCCGGCCTGTTCCTGCTCCCCGCACCAAGCTAATGGTGCGCATCGCCAGCCCGGCCTGTTCCTGCCCCTCGCACCAAGCCTACGGTGCGCGTCGCCAGCCCGGCCCGGCCTGTTCCTGCTCCCCACACCAAGCTAATGTTGCGCGTCGCCAGCCCGGCCCGGCCTGTTCCAGCCCCTCGCACCAACTCTACGGTGCGCGTCGCCAGCCCGGCCCGGCCTGTTCCTGCTCCCCGCACCAAGCTAATGGTGCGCGTCTCCAGCCTGGTACGGCCCGTTCCTGCCCCTCGCACTAAGACTACGGTGCGCGTCGCCAGCCCGGCCCGGCCTGTTCCTGCTCCTCGCACCAAGCCTACGGTGCGCGTCGCCTGCCCGGCCCGGCCTGTTCCTGCTCCCCGCACCAAGCTAATGGTGCGCGTCGCCAGCCCGGCCTGTTCCTGCCCCTCGCACCAAGCCTACGGTGCGCGTCGCCAGCCCGGCCCAGCCTGTTCCTGCTCCCCGCACCAAGCTAATGGTGCGCGTCGCCAGCCCGGCCCGGCCTGTTCCTGCCCCTCGCACCAAGCCTACGGTGCGCGTCGCCAGCCCGGCCCGGCCTGTTCCTGCTCCCCGCACCAAGCTAATGGTGCGCGTCTCCAGCCTGGTACGGCCCGTTCCTGCCCCTCGCACCAAGCCTACGGTGCGCGTCGCCAGCCCGGCCCGGCCTGTTCCTGCTCCCCGCACCAAGCTAATGGTGCGCGTCGCCAGCCCGGCCCGGCCTGTTCCTGATCCCGTCGCACCAAGCCTACGGTGCGCGTCGCCAGCCCGGCCCGGCCTGTTCCTGCCCCTCGCACCAAGCCTACGGTGCGCGTCGCCAGCCCGGCCCAGCCTGTTCCTGCTCCCCGCACCAAGCTAATGGTGCGCGTCGCCAGCCCGGCCTGTTCCTGCCCCTCGCACCAAGCCTACGGTGCGCGTCGCCAGCCCGGCCCGGCCTGTTCCTGCTCCCCGCACCAAGCTAATGGTGCGCGTCGCCAGCCCGGCCCGGCCTGTTCCAGCCCCTCGCACCAACTCTACGGTGCGCGTCGCCAGCCCGGCCCGGCCTGTTCCTGCTCCCCGCACCAAGCTAATGGTGCGCGTCTCCAGCCTGGTACGGCCCGTTCCTGCCCATCGCACTAAGACTACGGTGCGCGTCGCCAGCCCGGCCCGGCCTGTTCCTGCTCCTCGCACCAAGCCTACGGTGCGCGTCGCCAGCCCGGCCCGGCCTGTTCCTGATCCCCGCACCAAGCTAATGGTGCGCGTCGCCAGCCCGACCCGGCCTGTTCCTGCCCCTCGCACCAAGCCTACGGTGCGCGTCGCCAGCCCGGCCCGTTCCTGCTCCCCGCACCAAGCTAATGGTGCGCGTCGCCAGCCCGGCCCGGCCTGTTCCTGCCCCTCGCACCAAGCCTACGGTGCGCGTCGCCAGCTCGGCCCGGCCTGTTCCTGCTCCCCGCACCAAGCTAATGGTGCGCGTCGCCAGCCCGGCCCGGCCAGTTCCTGCTCCCCGCACCAAGCCTACGGTGCGCGTCGCCAGCCCGGCCCGGCCTGTTCCTGCCACTTGCACTAAGCCAGGGGTGCGAGTCGTCAGCCCGGTACGGCCTGTTCCTGCCACTCGCACTAAGCCAGGGGTGCGAGTCGTCAGCCCAGTACGGCCCGTTCCTGCTCCACGCACGAAGCCAGGGGTGCGCATCGTCAGCCCGGTACGGCCCGTTGCTGCTCCATGCACCAAGCCTGGGGTGCGCATCGTCAGCCCGGTCCGGCCCGTTCCTGCTCCACGCACCAAGCCAGGGGTGCGCGTCGTCAGTCCGGCACAACCCGTGCCTGGGTCACCGGTGCCTGGTCAGGTACCGGTCAGCTGCTCCACACCGGAGCCTAAGCAATCCGCTCCTACGATGTCCAGTCCAGCTCCAGCCAGCGGGGCCAGACCGGACCAGGGGCACTACGGGGGGATTGTTGGAGGGTGGTGGTCAAGCCCGGAGCCGGAACCGCCTCCGAGGAGGAATGCCCACCCAGCCCTCCCCTGTTTTGTTTATTTTTAGGCGCGGTCGCAGTCCGCGCCTTTGGGGGGGGGGGGGGGTACTGTCACACCCTGGTTCTGGGGACTCTATATGTTGAGCCAGGGTGTGTAGATTCTATGTGTTTTGTGTTCTATGTTAATTATCTAGTTGTTCTATTTCTATGTTGGCCAGAGTGGTTCTCAATCAGAGGCAACGAGTGTCAGCTGTTGCTGGTTGTCTCTGATTGGGAACCACATTTAGACAGGCTGTTTTCCCACAGTAGTTGTGGGATCGTGTTCCGTGTTGGTTGTATTATACCTAGGACGTCACGTTATCGTTTGTTGTTTTGTTTATCGTGTTATCACTATTGATAATAAAGTATGTTTGCATGTCACGCTGCACCTTGGTCCTCCTCCTTCGACGATCGTGACAGTAGTACGCAAATCTCGGGGAACACTTTTGGCTCGTGAGTGCTACTTTCAGAACTACTGGCAAAAAGTATAAAAAAGTACAGAAGAATCTCTTTAATGTTTAACTATTTTTTTTCTCTGAAAAATATATTATTTTATCAATTAAATAATGTTGCATATTGCATTTACAACACAACAGTACAACAACAAATCAAAATACCCCAAAAATAACTTGAAACATATGTTTTAAATGCAATATATTTTTATTACTATTCTAAAGACATTAAATTACAAACAGAAAATGGAAGTCTTCAAAGGTGGCAGTCTCCATGTGATCTCATTTGGAGATTTAATATCTGCAGCTTTTATTCAATATCACTTGGTTTAAGAAGTAGTCCTCAGTCTTAATTGACGCAAACCTCAGTGAGCCCAGACTGTGTGTAGCAGGGCTTCTCGGTTGCCTCGTAGTTGGATGCCTCAGCATTTTCAGATACAACTTTCGCTAGCTTAGTTTCGAATGGGTTCAATGCCACCTGGATGGCAGGCTCAGAGTCAGGCACAAGGAAGTTATCTGGGATGCTAGGCAGAGGCGGCTCACACTCTCTCAGGCTGACAGCACTCTTTCCAGGTCTCTTTTCCGACTCAGATTTGTCCTTAGTGGAGATGAACTCCTTTGACTTCTGCAACTCTTTTGCAGAATCGTCAGAAATGGGGGCACACTGTGGTGTGGATGATGCTTGTTTCAAACCAAACCGTGAAGAGATGCTCTCCCGAACTCTGGATGCCAGTGTCTGTGGTTCAGCGGTGGCTGGTTCCCTCTTCTTCAACCTGGCAGTGGCAATAGCATCAGATCGCCTTCTAGCCTCCTTGGAGATTCTCACAGCATCATAGAGAACCACTATTACGATGAAGCCATAGAAAACGAGCCCCAAAATCAGGTTCACCTTCACAAGTGGCTCGGAGTAAGAAGGGTCAGTCAATATGTTGACTCTGGGTTTGATCTTCAGGGTGCTCTTCTGAGCTTTTGGAGCTGGAGCCTGAAGATTTTCTTTGAAGACGTTGTTGTCACCTTGCAATGCTTTTTGCTTGTAAGCCTGTAGATAAGGAATACGTTTCTCCACAATCATCTGTGGGACTTTAGCTTTACCTGGGAAAGTATCATCTTTCATCCTCTGAAGTTGTTCCAGCATCTGGTCCACTTGCACCATTTTGGTCCATTTTGCAACATTGGGGATGTCCTGAACAGGGTGGTCCTTCACTGGCATCAAAGGCTTGTGCTCTGGAACAGAAATCAGGGGCTCTACAAGCTCCGAGGGCTCTTTGACATTTTTTGAGGAATATCCTTTTGTCAACTGGCCCACGTTACCTGGAGAAGAATCGTCTTTCACCCGTAAACTCTCAAGTTGTTCCAGCAATGACTTAAAATTGGTCTCCTTTGTAGCATCAGGGTTGTTCTGAACAGAGTGGTCCTTCACTGGCATCAACGGCTTGTGCTCTGGAACATAAATCAGGGGCTCTACAAAGTCCGGGGGGTCTTTGACATTTTTTGAGGAATATCCTTTTGTCAACTGGCCCACGTTACCTGGAGAAGAATCGTCTTTCACCCGTAAACTATCAACTTGTTCTTTTGTAGCATCAGGGTTGTTCAGAATAGGGTGGTCCTTCCCTGGCATCAAAGTCATGTGCTCTGAAGACACCAACACATTTGCAGCAACAGGCGAAAGGAGACAGAAAATAACAGCCAACAATAACATCTTCATGTTGCACAGCCCACCCTTCTGGGAGAGCTGTGCCATTTTGATTAAAGAAATTGTCTTTCAAAAGTAGGCAGTACAAATTCCAAGTCAAACTACTAGTTGGCTAGCTGTGCTTTGTAAAAGTGAATTGGTTTACTGTTCACTGTCAAACATACACAAGATATGGACCCAACATGATGTAATAGAAGAATCTGATTATAACATCACGAGTTCCAGAATGTTGTAACCTGCTCCTCATTGTATTCATTAATTCAGATAATTCATTAATTCATCTCTTTGGATACATTTGGCAATTAGTTTGACGTGCAGTCCCTGTCTCTAAACTGCTTTCTCCTACGACTTTGGCAAATGCCCCCGTGACCTACAGCTCCTCATATACTACCAGGTCATGGTAGTATCTACACTGGTGCTGGTGCTTGCGATGACCCAGCTAATTATGAGCTTTCTGACCCAGGGAGTGAGACACTTTTTGGCCTTCCTCATGGCCCGCACTGCCCCCCTGGAAACCAAATGTTTAAAGACATGGTACTTTGGTGGCTAAGAAAGTATTTTTTAAACCTCTCACTTTGGGCTGAATGCTTCAATGTCTAGTTCATACATGCATAATCTGAGGGAAGAATTACTGTTGAGAGAGAGAGAGAGAGAGAGAGAGAGAGAGAGAGAGAGAGAGAGAGAGAGAGAGAGAGAGAGAGGGACTTGTTGCACATACAGTGCCTTCAGAAAGTATTCACACCCCTGACTTTTGCCACATTTTGTTGTGTTACAGCCTGAATTTAAAATGTATTAAATTGAGATTTTGTGTCACTGGCCTACACACAATACCTCATAATGTCAAAGTGGAATTATGTTTTTCAAATTTTTTACAAATTAATAACAAATGAAAAGTTGAAATGTCTTGAGTCACTAAGTATTCAACCCCTTTGTTATGGCAAGCCTAAATAAGTTCAGGAGTAAACGTTTGCTTAACAAGCCACATAATAAGTTGCATGGACTCTGTGTGCAATAATAGTGTTTAACATGATTTTTGAATTACTACCTCATCTCTGTACCCAACACATACAATTATCAGTAAGGTACCTCAGTCGAGCAGTGAATTTCAAACACAGATTCAACCACAAAGACCAGGGAGGTTTTCCAATGCCTCGCAAAGAAGGGCACCTATTGGTAGATGGGTAAAAATTGAAAAAGCAGACATTGAATATCCTTTTGAGCGTGGTGAAGTTATCAATGACACTTTGGATGGTGTATCAATACACCCAGTCACTACAAAGATACAGGCGTCCTTCCTAACTCAATTGCTGGAGAGGAAGGAAACCGCTCAGGGATTTCACCATGAGGCCAATGGTGACTTAAAAACAGTTACAGAGTTCAATGGCTGTGATGGAGGATGGATCAACAACATTGTAGTTACTCCACAATACTAACCTAATTGACAGATTGAAAAGAAGGAAGCCTGTACAGAATAAAAAATATTCCAAAACACACATCCTGTTTGCAACGAGGCACTAAAGTAATACTGCAAAAAATGTGGCAAAGCAATTCACTTTTTGTCCTGAATACAAAGCGTTATATTTGGGGGAAATCCAATACAACAAATTACTGAGTACCACTCTTCATATTTTCAAGCATAGTGAAGCGTTATATTTGGGGGAAATCCAATACAACAAATTCCTGAGTACCACTCTTCATATTTTCAAGCATAGTGGTGGCTGCATCATGTTATGTGTATGCTTGTAATCGTTAAGGACTGGGGAGTTTTGCAGGATAAAAAAGAAAGGGAATGGAGCTAAGCACAGGCAAGATCCTAGACAAAAACCTGGTTCAGTCTGCTTTCCACCAGACACTGGGAGATTAATTCACCTTTCAGCAGGACAATAACCTACAACACAAGGCCAAATCTACACTGGAGTTTCTTACCAAGAAGTCAGTGAATGTTCCTGAGTGGCCGAGTTACAGTTTTGACTTAAATCTGCTTGAAAACCTATGGCAAGGAACGGTGTTTCCTCCGACACATTGGTGCGGCTGGCTTCCGGGTTAAGTGGGCGGGTGTTAAGGAGCGCGGTTTGGTGGGTCACGTTTCGGAGGACACCATTTTTATTTTATTTTTTTATTTTTTATTTCACCTTTATTTAACCAGGTAAGCCAGTTGAGAACAGGTTCTCATTTACAACTGCGACCTGGCCAAGATAAAGCAAAGCAGTGCAATAAAAACAACACAGAGTTACATATGGGGTAAAAAACATAAAGTCAAAAATACAACAGAAAAATATATATACAGTGTGTGCAAATGTAGCAAGTTATGGAGGTAAGGCAATAAATAGGCTATAGTGCAAAATAATTACAATAGTATTAACACTGGAATGCTAGATGTGCAAGAGATTATGTGCAAATAGAGATACTGGGGTGCAAAAGAGCTAAATAAATAACAATATAGGGATGAGGTAGTTGGGTGGGCTAATTTCAGATGGGCTGTGTACAGGTGCAGTGATCGGTAAGGTGCTCTGACAAATGATGCTTAAAGTTATTGAGGGAGATAAGAGTCTCCAGCTTCAGAGATTTTTGCAATTCGTTCCAGTCATTGGCAGCAGAGAACTGGAAGGAATGGCGGCCAAAGGAGGTGTTGGCTTTGGGAATGACCAGTGAGATATACCTGCTGGAGCGCAGACTACGGGTGGGTGCTGCTATGGTGACCAATGAGCTAAGATAAGGCGGGGATTTGCCTAGCAGTGATTTATAGATGGCCTGGAGCCAGTGGGTTTGACGACGAACATGTAGTGAGGACCAGCCAACAAGAGCGTACAGGTCACAGTGGTGGGTAGTGTATGGGGCTTTGGAGACAAAACGGATGGCACTGTGATTGACTACATCCAATTTGCTGAGTAGAGTGTTGGAGGCTATTTTGTAAATGACATCGCCGAAGTCAAGGATCGGTAGGATAGTCAGTTTTACGAGGGCATGTTTGGCAGCATGAGTGAAGGAGGCTTTGTTGCGAAATAGGAAGCCGATTCTAGATTTAACTTTGGATTGGAGATTCTTTATGTGAGTCTGGAAGTTGAGTTTACAGTCTAACCAGACACCTAGGTATTTGTAGTTGTCCACATACTCTAGTTCAGACCCGTCGAGAGTGGTGATTCTAGTCGGGTGGGCGGGTGCCAGCAGCGTTCGATTGAAAAGCATGCATTTAGTTTTACTAGTGTTTAAGAGCAGTTGGAGGCTACTGAAGGATTGTTGTATGGCATTGAAGCTCGTTTGGAGGTTTGTTAACACAGTGTCCAATGAAGGGCCAGATGTATACAAAATGGTGTCGTCTGCGTAGAGGTGGATCTGAGAGTCACCAGCAGCAAGAGCGACATCATTGATATACACGGAGAAAAGTGTCGGCCCAAGAATTGAACCCTGTGGCACCCCCATAGAGACTGCCATAGGTCCAGACAACAGGCCCTCCGATTTGACACACTGAACTCTATCTGAGAAGTAGTTGGTGAACCAGGCGAGGCAGTCATTTGAGAAACCAAGGCTATTTAGTCTGCTATATTTAGGCTACATTACTCGACCGTCGCCTCTCCCGAGCCCATTGGGGAGTTGCAGCAATGAGACAAGATTGTAATTGGATCGCAATTGGATATCACGAAATTGGGGAGAAAAAGGGGGTATTTTTTTTTACAAATAAAATAAGAAATATGGTAAGACTTAAATGGTTGTCTAGCAATGATCAACAATCAATTTGACAGAGCTTGAAGATTTTTTAAAATAATAATGTGCAAATATCGTACAATCGAGGTGTGCAAAGCTCTTAGAGGCTTACCTAGAAAGACTCACACATTGTAATTGCTGCCAAAGGTGATTATAACATGTATTGACTCAGGGGTGTGAATACTTATGCAAATTAGATATTTCTGTATGTTGTGTAGATAGTTAGAAAAAATCTATTTAATCCATTTTGAATTCAGGCTGTAACACAACAAAATGTGGATTAAGTCAAGGGGTATGAATACATTCTGAAGGCACTGTATCTGCACATATGTGACGTAGTACGCAATTCTCGGGGAACACTTTTGGGTCGTGAGTGCTACTTTCAGAACTACTGGCAAAAAAGTATACAAAAGTACAGAAGAATCTCTTTAATGTTTAACTATTTTTTTTCTCTGAAAAATATATTATTTTATCAATTAAATAATGTTGCATATTGCATTTACAACACAACAGTACAACAACAAATCAAAATACCCCAAAAATAACTTGAAACATATGTTTTAAATGCAATGTATTTTTATTACTATTCTAAAGACATTAAATTATAAACAAACAATGGAAGTCTTCAAAGGTGGCAGTCTCCATGTGATCTCATTTGGAGATTTAATATCTGCAGCTTTTATTCAATATCACTTGGTTTAAGAAGTAGTCCTCAGTCTTATTTGACGCAAACCTCAGTGAGCCAAGACTGTGTGTAGCAGGGCTTCTCGGTTGCCTCGTAGTTGGATGCCTCAGCGGTGGCTGGTTCCCTTTTCTTCAACCTGGCAGTGGCAATAGCATTAGATCGCCTTCTAGCCTCCTTGGAGATTCTCACAGCCTCATAGAGAACCACTATTAAGATGAAGCTATAGAAAACGGGCCCCAAAATCAGGTTCACCTTCACAAGTGGCTCGGAGTAAGAAGGGTCAGTCAATATGTTGACTCTGGGTTTGATCTTCAGGGTGCTCTTCAGCAATGACTTAAAATTGGTCTCTTTTGTTGCATCAGGGTTGTCATTTTTTGAGGAATATCCTTTTGTCAACTGGCCCACGTTACCTGGAGAATAATCGTCTTCCACCCATAAACTCTCAAGTTCTTCCAGCAATGTCGTATAATTGGTCTCTTCTGTATCATCAGGGTTGTTCTGAACAGAGAGGTCCTTCACTGGCATCAACGGCTTGTGCTCTGTAACATAATTCAGGGGCAGGGACTCTACAAAGTCCGGGGGTCTTTGACATTTTTTGAGGAATATCCTTTTGTCAACTGGCCCACGTTACCTGGAGAATAATCGTCTTCCACCCATAAACTCTCAAGTTCTTCCAGCAATGACGTATAATTGGTCTCTTCTGTATCATCAGGGTTGTTCTGAACAGAGAGGTCCTTCACTGGCATCAACGGCTTGTGCTCTGTAACATAATTCAGGGGCAGGGACTCTACAAAGTCCGGGGGTCTTTGACATTTTTTGAGGAATATCCTTTTGTCAACTGGCCCACGTTACCTGGAGAAGAATCGTCTTTCACCCGTAAACTCACAAGTTGTTCCAGCAATGACTTAAAATTGGTCTCTTTTGTAGCATCAGGGTTGTTCTGAACAGAGTGGTCCTTCACTGGCATCAACGGCTTGTGCTCTGGAACATAATTCAGGGGCAGGGACTCATCAAAGTCCGGGGGGTCTTTGACATTTTTTGAGGAATATCCTTTTGTCAACTGGCCCACGTTACCTGGAGAAGAATCGTCTTTCACCCGTAAACTCACAAGTTGTTCCAGCAATGACTTAAAATTGGTCTCTTTTGTAGCATCAGGGTTGTTCAGAATAGGGTGGTCCTTCACTGGCATCAAAGTCTTGTGCTCTGAAGACACCAACACATTTGCAGCAACAAACGATAGGAGACAGAAAATAACAGCCAACAATAACGTCTTCATGTTGCACAGCCCACCCTTCTGGGAGAGCTGTGCCATTTTGATTAAAGAAATCGTCTTTCAAAAGTAGGCAGTACAAATTACAAGTCAAACTACTAGTTGGCTAGCTGTGCTTTGTAAAAGTGAATTGGGTTTACTGTTCACTGTCAAACATACACAAGATATGGACCCAACATGATGTAATAGAAGAATCGATTATGACATCACAACTACCAGAATGTTTATAGTGGGACTGTCATGAAACATAATATTATATGGACCCAGTATGTTACAAGAGTTCTAGAATGTTGACAGTGGACAATCAACAACTCTGTAACCTGCTCTTCATTGTATTCATTAATTCATTATAATTAATTAATTCATTTATTTCTATGGATACATTTGGCAATATGTTTGATGCGCAGTCCCTGTCCCTTAACTGGGGCGGGTCTCACGTCCGACATGCTTTTTCAGACAACTTTGGCAAACGCCCCCGTGACCTACAGCTCCTCATATACTACCAGGTCATGGTAGTATCTACACTGGTGCTGGTGCTTGCGATGACCTAGCTCATTATGAGCTTTCTGACCCGGGGAGTGAGACACTTTTGGGCCTTGCTCGTGGCCCGCACCGCCCCCCTCAGGGAGAGGTTCTGCAGGCTTCTCTACCGCCTCACCGGCCGAAAGAGGAGAGGGAAAATGATGTGGGCTCCACAACTGTTTAGCAAAAAAATAAAATAATAATAATTGAGTTAATAAAGCAGCATACAAACATGGTCTCTTTTTTGCTTTCTTGAGTAAGGCAGCTCCAAAATGCAGGTGTTTCAGCCTAGCTCAGTGCTTTCTGTGGTGGTGGGGCAGCCAACGGAAAATATGGAGCCTAGGGGTTGGTAATGTTTTCTAGTTGCGCCTTGATTGGCTCAGTGTTCTGTCACTCATGGGGACACTACGTCACCGCAAACTCTACGGAGAGAGCTCGAAAATTCAAGCCCCTTGGGTGCTGCCATAGAGTTACATTAGAAGTGCCCATCCAGGCCTCCCGAGTAGCGCAGTGGTCTAAGGCACTGCATCGCAGTGCTAGCTGTGCCACTAGAGATCCTGGTTTGAGTCCAGGCTCTGTCGCAGCCGGCCGCGACCGGGAGACCCATGGGGTGGCGCACAATTGGCCCAGCGTCGTCCAGGTTAGGGGAGGGTTTGGCCGGCAGGGGTATTCTTGTCCCATCGCACACTAGCGACTCCTGTGGCGGGCCGGGCGCAGTGCATGCTGACACGGTCGCCAGGTGTATGCTGTTCCCTCCGACACATTGGTGCGACTGGCTTCCAGCTTCCTGAGGACGCACGGCTCTCGAACTTCGCCTCTCCCGAGTGCGTACGGGAGAGGCGAAGGGACAATTGGATACCACAAAAAAGGGGGTAAAATAATAAAATAAAATAAAAAGAAGATAAATTGGACAGATAAAATCACGTTATATCTACCGTAGCTTTGATTGGACTGATCATGTCAACATCATACTTTCAAAATCTTAGCTAGCAGTCATCATCATGAATCTACTGGCAAATCCTTTTCGATCCTTGTAATATGAAGATCAATTATGAACAGAAATGATAGACAAAACATTATTGGACATAAACAGTACACAACAAGTTGGAAATCACAGTTATAGTCCAATGAATGTATTGTTTAGAGTTGTGTTGTGTAGTGGTTTTGCTGGCATGCAACAAATATTTTCTATTTATTTTTTCCCACCAAGATTTACATGCTAAAATCGCCACTGCATAAATAACCATACCGGTTTACATTCAAATTAGCCAGGGGAAATCACAGATGCTTCCAATGCTTCACCAGGCCAATGCTTCACCAGGCCAGAGATCATTCAGGAGATGGACATGGACAGTCGACCCGCCTGAAGAACACCCTGATGCTGTTGCTGCTGTGAATACCACTCAGGCCAAAGTGAACAGCACCAAAGGCCAGTAAATAGAGAGCCGGCACCGCAAGTACAGGCACTGCTGAGGCCTGATAGTCAGTCAGGGGTGTGGATTGCTCTAAATGAGGACACATCGTTGAGCAACATGACATTATATATTATTGGGTAATCACAATTATGATTTTGCACTTGAGCAATACAAAATGTTTTACCTGTCATTGCAGTTTCCGTCGTTCTATTGAATTGAACGTTTAAAAATATCCAGATGATACAGTTTACAGCTGATAAGACGTCATGTTACAAGGCCCTACTCTGGGAAGTACTGGTAAATATAAAGGTAAATGGTGAACGACGATCAAGATACGGTGGCGCTCCACATAAGTGCTACTTACAGTACTACTACTACTAGCGTAGTAGGTGCATAAACGCTATTTGCAACACTGAGAGTACACAGTGCTTGTAAAAGCACTGTTTGTAAAATATAATGTGTTCTCAATGATTCACCTTTAAATAAATACCCTCCACTACATCCCTAGTCCTACAGTCATACAGTATAGAGGTAATTCACACTGAACACAGGAAAGAGGAACTTTGAAACAGGGACACTTCATTTCCAGTTGGACAACATCATGGAAGTCATGGGGTCGCTCCCCACTCAATAATGGCTGGCTATTGTGAGGATAGACTTGTGCGGTCATAGCAAATATCTTGAATTATAAATGAGGGATAGAATTGGCTTAGGGGGTAGATTAATGGAGCCTTGCATGACCCTCTTTGGCGTGGTGTGTGCGTGTGTGTGTGTGTGTGTGTGTTCTAGCATTCTAGGAATGGGTTACTGAACAGTCTGAGGTCTATCAGTGAAAGTGAGTGAGTATGGAGGAGATGGATGCGTTTCCCATGGGGATGAGGCGGAGAAGCATCTAGGCCATTGATTTTCAATGTTCCCTGTGTTTTTAATGGGCACCACGACCAGGAGTAGATCAAGCCAACCAGACACACACACACACACCGACTACATAGCGCTTTTGAGTTTCATTTATCATTCTGTTGCTTTTAACACTACCTACTCTCACTCACTTTTAGACTTGAGCATGAACCCAAGCTAGGTGTCCTTCTCTCTCATCTCATCTGGGCAGGCTTTCAAGAAGCCAACATCTGATAGAGGTCATAAAATCTCCTCATGAATTAATGAGAGCCTGTTGTGCCAATACCAGAGTGGGACTCCATTTAAATCTGAGAGAAATGCAACAGGGAGCATGGAGGTGGAGATCTACAGTCTATACCAGGGGTGTCAAACGTACGGCCCGCGGGTTTTTTTTTTTTTTTTTGTTTGGTAAAGTATAAAAATGCGCTGCAGTCTGTGTTTACTCACAGCCGAGACATCAGTGACGCTGCAGTGAAAGCTAGCTACCTCATTGCTAATGAAATCGCAGTGGCTTCAAAACCATTTAGTGAGGGTGAATTTGTAAAAACATGCATGATGAAGGCAGCGGAGATTGTGTGCCCTGAAAAGCGGCAGGCTTTTGCAAATATCAGCCTGACAAGAAACACAGTTACAGACAGGATTTCCGATCTTTCAGTGGATTTGGACAGCCAGTTGAAGCAAAAAGTAAAGTCATTTATTGCGTTTTCGGTTGCAATTGATGAAAGCATGGACATTACAGATGTTGCACAACTGGCCATTTTCATCCGCGGAGTTGATGACACATTGACCGTCACCGAGGAGTTCGTGGAGTTGGTGCCGATGAGAGATACAACGACAGCAGCTGATATTTTTACCGCACTCATCGGCGCGCTGGACAGGGTCGGAGTGGACTGGTCCCGCGCTGTCAGCCTGGCTACAGATGGTGCGCCCTCAATGATCGGGAAAAAAGCAGGCGTTGTGACAAAGTTCAGAGAGAAAGTGCAATCTGCAAATGGAGGACGTGATTTTTTGACTTTTCACTGTATTTTGCACCAGGAGGCTTTGTGTTGCAAGTCATTAAAGATGGATAACGTCATGAAGGTGGTCATCCAAACTGTTAATTTCATCCGATCCAGAAGCCTGAATCACCGTCAGTTTGACAGCCTTCTCAGAGAGAAAGACCACATCTATGGCCTGCCATACCACACTGAGGTAAGATGGTTAAGCCGAGGTGCTGTGCTGAGGCGTTTCTTTGATTTACGAGAAGAAATTGAACAGTTCATGGAAGAAAAGGGCAAACCAGTGTTAGAATGTCATTCCGCAGAATGGATGCAGGACCTTGCATTTATGGTGGATGTTACAGAGCACCTGAATAACTTGAACAAACAGCTGCAAGGGCGCAACAAAGTTGTCACGCAGTATTATGACAGCATACGTTCTTTCAAGTTGAAGCTGTCATTGTGGGAGACGCAACTTGCCGGTGGTGATGCAGCTCACTTCCCCTGTCTGAAAAATGTGTGCGCGATCCAACATGTGGCAGACATGAAGCGGTTCAAAGATAAAATAACGGGACTGTTACGGGAGTTTGAGCAACGCTTTCAGATTTATGTTTATGTTTTTATGTTGATGTGCTATTGTTTTTAATTGATTTTATTTGTATATTTAACCTATTCTTGACTCTGTGGTTCTTGCACTTGTTTGGGGAACAGGATTTCATTATATTTATCTACATTTCTGCCTGAGAAATGACACCCTGATATAGTTCTGTGATCTGTGATATACTTCTGTGAATCACTGAGGCATTGTGTGTTTGTGTGTTCTTTGTCCTCAGAACTTTCAAATAACTTGAGGTGTTTTATGATTAATAGTGATGTTGTGCTTTTGGACACTGTCCTCAGGCTCCAGCTTTATGTTTATATGTTGATGTGCTATTGTTTTTAATTGATTTAAATGTATTTGTATATTTAACCTATTCTTGACTCTGTGGTTCTTGAACTTGTTTGGGGAACAGGATTTCATTATTTTTATGTACATTTCTGCCAGAGAAATGACACCCTGATATAGTTCTGTGATCTGTGAAACAGTTCTGTTAATCACTGAGGCATTGTGTGTTTGTGTGTTCTTTTTCTTTAGAATTTTCAAATAAACTTGACGTGTTTTATGATTAATAGTGATGTTGTGCTTGTACTATTTTGGACACACTGTCCTCAGGCTCCAGCTTTATGTTGTATGTTGATCGTATTAAAACAAAGAAAACAATCTGAAGTTGTTGTTTTTAAGTTATATATACCATGATTTTTCCGGTCCGGCCCACTTGGGAATAGATTTTCCTCCATGTGGCCCCTGAGCTAAAATGAGTTTGACACCCCTGGTCTATACTGTGTGGTTGTGTGTGTGAGTGTGAGTGTGAGTGTGAGTGTGAGTGTGAGTGTGAGTGAGTGAGTGAGTGAGTGAGTGAGTGAGTGAGTGAGTGAGTGAGTGAGTGAGTGAGAGAGAGAGAGAGAGAGAGAGAGAGAGAGAGAATAAAATCAGGTCTCTAGAGAGGTTTCACTGAGCTGAGTGCTGAGATCAAACCTGTGCCAATGTCTTCCTGAGCAGGAAGTTGCCTGAGGGACAGACTCCCTGTCGAGTTCCTTCCTGGTGTTACGCTGTTTTGTGTGTGTATGACACTGCAGGTTGAGCAGGTTTCTATGGACTCTTACCTTTCACACGGTTGACTTTGAGGCAGGCAAGTTGTTTGATGCATTAGGTTTGGCCTAGAGCAGACTTATACAGGCCTGAAGCTCCACAGCACTGCTACTATTTTTCATATTTCCATCTACAGGGACGGATTCAGACCTGGGACAGTCCGGTTAGTGTACTCTCTGGTTATTTAATGGCATTAACCAATACATTAACTACCAGATCTTGACGGTCAGATTTGAATACCCTGGCCTTAATTGAGAACAGCTGAAAGCTAGAGCTAACACTTTTAGGAAAAGATAATTGTAAGCATTACGCTAGTACATGCTTTACCTCTTCTGATACTTAACTTAATTACTTATTCTGGTATTGTATACTGTTATTTTGGGGCATCTGATGAGAGACAAACTGATGATTGAATTCTATGTGCTGCTTTTGAAATACAACCAAACACTAGAGTGTAACAGATTTAGGAGAAAATCCCAGAGCCTCCCTCCCAAAACAACAACAACACATACACACACATTCTATCTCTCTCCCTTCCAAATCCCCCCACTCATTCGGCAGTTCATCCACCTGTGTTTTTTTATGTGTTGCTCTTTTGTCACACTGCATAAACAGATTATGTTGAGCCTTATATGGCTGATGTGCCGTGATAGAGAGAGTGTGGATCAGCTATCTCTGCTATCTATACCGCTGTGAGGATAGAGGATCAAGAGGGGAGAGGGGTTAGCAGAGATGCTAGGCTAATCAAGCGCAATGATCATAAGAGGCATTAGCGCAACAGAGTGGGAGTCCTGACCTTGTTTTGACTGAGCGAGAGGAGAGAGAGGGGGATAAAAAAGAGAGAGAGAAAGATGGAGAGACCAATCAGGAGGTGGAGAAAAGAGTAGGATGAAGGGAGAGAGTGAGAAGGTGATGAAAAAGAGGGTGGGTGGTAGTGAGAGAGAGAGAGAGAGAGAGAGAGAGAGAGAGAGAGAGAGTGAGAGTGAGTGTGAGTGTGAGTGAAAGAGACAGGGGACAAGTGTTTGGTCATTGAGCGAGCGTGGGGATAAGTGTATGGTTAATTACTGCCACTGTTTCTGTCAGCAAGCAGGCGACTAGCTCGGGCTCCAGTGGAGTGGCTGGCCACTCTAGCCTCCCCCTCCTTGTGTCTGTCTCCTTCACTTCCCAACCCCTAGTCTCTCAGCTTGACTTCTCCTCTCCTCTCATCTCTGTCTTTACTTAGTCTCCCTCCTCCTCTCCACTCCTCCACTCTTCTCCTCTCTACTTCTCTGCTACTCCTCCACTCTGAATTCTCTTCCGCGATTCCTCCTCCTTTCCTCGGTCTTCACGGCACTACTCCTCCTCTTCCTCCTCTACTCTATTCCTCAACTCCACTAGTCCCCGCCCTATCAGCTACACCCAGCCCGCAGCTGCCTCTCTGGCTAATGAGCTATGAGAGGGATAGGGGGAGAGAGTGAAAGAGACAACGAGAGAGAGCGAGAGCAGGACAGGGGAGCTATCCTCATTCATTAATTCTCGACCTCAGTCATTGTTAACACTCACTGCTTTTGTTCATCTGCTCACCTGCTGCCATGCAAAGCTAACACATTAGCGTGACAGGCTAGCACATCTATCCACTTCCATTCACATTTGCCTGGCTGGCTGTCTCTCACACATGCCTGTGTGTGAGCACACACACACAAAATAAAGAATCTATTGCTAACAAACAGTGCAGGGATAGAAATAAACACTCCTGGGTATTGCAGGTAGGATGTCTATACCTCACAGGGTCACACACACAAACATGATCTCACAAATCCTGTTTATCTTTCAAATCCTATTGTTATGATACCTAACAATACACACACAAAGAGGCAAAGCGCTTCCTAGCAGAAAATAGCAGAAACAATGCTCCACACACACACACACATGCACACACACACATGCACACACACACATGCACACACACACACACACTGCCCTGTCTACATGCGCCGAGTCGCTAACCCTCATTTAGCCAGTTAGCAACAAAAGACAGGTGCCAGGGGACTGATGCTATTGTAGTGTGAGTGGGAGCAAATACACCTGTCCAATGAGATATACCCAGATTAGAACCTGCCTCTTCCGAACAACAAACAATTTATACAACTAATTGGAGGCTAGGTAGGGTCAGAGGTGGGTCATATAGTACCTTCCTTCTGTATAGGTGGGAGAAATCCACTTAGCCACATCTGCTTTCACTTTCACCAAGTCGGCCTCTCATCTGTTTCCCATTGATTTGTTTTGTATAGGCGGCTCCCTAGGGCCCCCCAAAGAAATGTCTGGAGTTGCCAGGGCCATCTTCTGAAGTTGTGATTTAAACCAATTGAGGCCATTTTCTTTTAGGCTTGGGGCAAGTATAGTTCAGTATAGGATCACTGGTAGGAGAAAACACTGAGACAGTTGTCTGAGATAACTTGTTATCCACAACAGTGTTTTAAAAGCCAGCCGAATAGCACCTGGGTGGTTGAAATGGTTGTTGTTGAAATGCAGTTAGACATTTCAGCAACACCCATTTCAGTGAGCTCTCTAACTGCATTTTAACAACAACCATTACCACCAAGCAGTATCTAAACAAGCACACAAGCTTCTTGCTCTTAAGGCTTTAGCTGGTCTGTCTGTCTTCATTGTCAACGTCTTGTCACTCTAGTGAGTGTGAAAACATGTTTAGAGGCGTTGTTGTTACATAAGAGGAAAAAGATGGGACAGTCACAGGGACTAGTGCCACGTTCAGGTGCTAGTCGGAACTTCCTATTTCACAGTTGTGATGTTGGAAATACAACTTCCCTTCATTCATGTGCTTTTTGGTCGGAACAATTCTTCAACCAATAAGATTTTAGCTAGCTTGATAAAGCTTGCTAACATTGCTAATAATAAAGTTAGATAGCTTGCTTAACATTGACAATATGGTCAGACTAGCTACATTATCCATATTGATAAGGTTGTAATTGTCAAAAACAGATTTGTTGTCATCTTTTGGTTGAAAAGGTCAGTGGTGAAACTTCACAATGTGGGTAACAAAATGTTATCTGATCTGACTTGGAGGGTCATCCCAGCTAACTATTCTATGGAGAGAGAACGTTTTTGTAATGTTACCCGACTTTCAATGAGAAACTCATTTTAATGAAATCAGACAAGTGTGTAACTGTTGCCAAATAATGACATTAAAACATATTGCTAAGAATGGGACAGTAGGGTAACTGCTCTAGCGGGTCTCGAACCCAGGCCACTAGCACCAATTACAAGCAACCTAACCACTGTCCCAATAAGGGATATCTCTACAGTATGTGCTTATTGGACCAGTATAGTTAGGCCCTGTCCAGAAGAAACCCTAACCCCTCCTCCCTAGGCACTTGTGTAGATCTGAAACAACTTGATAGGTGTAAGCAATAGAGTGAATGCACTTTGAAGTAAATCTCAGCACTGTTAAAAGTACACTCAAGAAAATTCACTGAACAAAAATATAAATGCAACATATAAAGTGATGGTTCCATGTTTCATGAGCTGGAGAAAAAATAAACAGAAATGTTCCATACGCACAAAAAGCTTATTTCTCTCAAATGTTGTGCACTCATTTGTTTACATCCCTGTTAGTGAGCATTTCTCCTTTGCCAAGATAATCCATCCACCTGACAGGTGTGACAAATCAAGAAGCTGATTAAACAGCATGATCATTACACAGGTGCACCTTGTGCTGTGGACAATAAAAAGCCACTTTAAAATGTGCAGTTGTTTCACACAACACAATGCCACATATGTCTCAAGTTGTGAGGGGGCGTGCAATTGGCATGCTGACTGCAAGAATGTCCATCAGAGCTGTTGCCAGAGAATTTAATGTTCATTTCTCTATCATAAGCGTAGTTTTAGAGAATTTGGCAGTACGTCCAACCGGCCTCACAACCGCAGACCACGTGTAACCACGCCAGCCCAGGACCTCCACATCCGGCTTCTTCACCTGCAGGATCGTCTGAGGAGGGGTGAGGGTGCTGATGAGTATTTATGTCTGTAATAAAGCTATTTTGTAGGGGAAAACTAATTCTGATTCGCGGGGTCTGGCTCCCCAGTGGGTGGGCCTATGCCCAACCATGGCTGCACCCCTGCCCAGTCATGTGAAATCCATTGATTAGGGCCTAATGAATTTCTTTCAATTGACTGATTTCCTTATACGAACTGTAACTCAGTAAAATCTTTGAAATTGTTGCATGTTGCGTTTATATTTTTGCTCTGTATATTTTATTGATCATAGTGATTCAGGACTATCATTAAAACAGGTTAATTTGCCCCACCAACATTGGACAACTATACAGAAAGCCATTAAATTGCTGAAATAAGTAAATAAAATCAATGAGAGAATAGTCAGATTAATTACTGATACCTTACACAGACATGTTGGCGTAACATGAATATCAGAATATCATGAACCGAGAGGTTGTGAGTCCAAATCCCAGGTGAGGTCATGTTGAATAATAATTACTTATTAATTGAACAAGCACAATGTAATCATGTATGTCAAAGTGTGTCAAATATGTAAATTGAAAAACACTGTGTCTTAAAAGCACTGTGTGTGTCAGTATCCCTAACCTTGCCAACAGACAAAGAGCTGTGAATGGATCAGTGGTTCACCTATCAGGGCCTTGATTGGCTTGGCAACAGTAACATGATGTGTAATGATTTTTTGTTCTGAGAACATGGCAACTATATTCTGTGTAGGTTTGGTGGGACATTGATGGAATATTATTTTAACCCTCCCAAAACTGGACAAATTAATTTTCTTGAAACGCTCCCATAAAACATGTCTATGACATTAATATCTTATATTCTGAGAACATGGCAACCATGTTCTGTGTATGTTTGGTAGGACGTTAATGGAATATTCTCCTAACCCACAGAAAACTGGACACATTGATGTTCTTGCAACGTTCGCATGAAACGTGTCTAGAACATGAATACCTTCAGTTCTGAGAACATGGTTACCCGTTCTGGGTAAGTTCTATTTTACATTAAGGGAATGGTCTCTTGGAAAAATTCCTTGCACATCACGGGAACATTCCTATGAAAACGTTAGTTAATGACCTAATGAGACTCTTAAGGGAACGTTCTCTAAAGTTGTGGGAACGTTTGTTGTTAGCTGGGATTCAAGTGAAATTTCCCACTGTGAACTAGGCTTTCTGATAACTCCGATTGCACGTGAAAGCGGCAATCCCTCAAAAAGACAAATTGGTGCAATAAAATACCAGGTCAACTGTGCAGGAGGCCTAAAGGCTAGACATTCAATATGTACTCAACTGTCAAAGGAAGTAACAAAAAATGTCCAAGAAAGGTAGCCTCCCTCGAAAATATGTAATTTGTGTGCGTAGTTTTGTGGGCAAAAACCACAAATTGCTGTGCGTAATTTGTTGGGAAAATCCAGAATTATAATCCGAACAAATATAATTAATTTGAACGTGCCTGGATTTTGCTGAATGCTCAAAACTGTCCCATCTTTGCCAATTTCTGCACCTTGAACGGAGCCTCCCAGACTAAAAGAGACTTGGCTCACTGCCCACATTACTTATGCAAGTTGTGACATCTTCGAGTCCAAGTGTCAACATTTATTTATTAAATTAGTCCCGCTTGAAGCCACAGTCCTTACCTGATGTGTCCCACATGTTCAGCTCAATCCTCTGTTTCTCGATCTCGAAACTGGCCGTGTAGTTCTCGAAGACAGTAGGGACATAATTCTGAAAAGAAACATTTCAAATGCACAATGAAAACCTATATCTGCCCAATGATTCAAAATGATACCATGTTCCATTCCTACTCATCTCGGCGGATAAAGTCTGGTCTAGACCTATTCCTCTATCACATATCACATGTAGGCTATGTGCATATGGCATGCACCAGATGAATTCTGAGCCAATTCTAAAACACACATGACCAGCTAGAATGTATAGGGCTAAGGCAAAATTTGTGTCATTAATTAAAAAGATGTGCCATAGATTGAGGCTATTGATCCTAGGCTATAGGCAGGATCTCAAGCCTAAAAACTTTAGAATCCTTTAATTGTTATAACATAATTTATGGAGAAGGCTGATGCGCGCATGGCGCGTAGGCTACACAAATATTTTTTTAAAATTAAAATAATGACTTATTTATTACAATCGTACAAACTTCGTAATACAACCGCCATAACTTACCTCTGGGTACGAGTCTTTGGCGAAGACATGAAGTAATGCCGTTTTGCCACATCGCGTGTCATCGACCACCACGATTTTACAGCGGCTGCCCTTGCTCTCCATAGTGCGGTCTATTTGGTTATGATACGTCGCCTCCTTTTCATTTAGCTACACTCCAGAATAGTCCCAAAGTCAAAGTGTAGAAAGCAGATACCGGTGAGGTGAGATTTTCCTCCCTGTTTTCAGTTGTATTCCTCCGTGTGTATGCCTTCCGGAAGCTTTGACTGTCAGACTCAGAACTTTAATAACTCTTTAGCGCGGCTGCATAGCCTACTCCACAATGTGCCTGCTTGCCACGGCTGGATGCTGACAGAGTGTGAGTTTGTGTTTTCACTTTCCTCTTTAGATCCGTCCATCAGCCACTAACACCCAATGAGAAGGACTGAGGAGCTAATGTTTATTTGCATGCCAACTGTTTGGGATTATGTCATAATCATCCATCAACAACACCTTCGATCAAATCTGTAGAATAGTTTTTTCCCCCCTGTTTGTGAAATAAATCCCCCCTTTACAAGAACACATACCCCTATGCTATCTCTCGCTCTCTCTCTCTAGACACACACACTCTCTTTCTCAGACACACACACTTATCTCTCTCACCTCTCTCTCTCATACTGTAATCTCCTGGCGATTTCTCTTTTTAAGAGTTGACTAAACCTTACCATACTTGGCAGTAGTGGTTGGTGCTCGTTGTGGTTAACACAAATGCCATGCCGTGAAAAAGGAGTGGCATACTGAATCCAGTAGAGGTTTAGTATTCTGTGATTATAAAATTAATATCTACACAATTATCTTCATCAGTGCTCCCTTCATGACACCTCTGGTCTACAGGGCAATCTCTCCAAACATCTGCAGAGATTTAGTTCCGTGTTCTGAGATCATCGTCAGACGCAACACGTCTGCACTGGTCTTGCATTGATACAATGACCAGGTTTCTATCGCCATCTTCTGGTGAGAGAGGGCATACAAGAATATTGACCGTCCAACTCAAATCCTACTTTGTATTATATTATATATGCCATTTAGCAGACGGTTTCATCCAAAGCGATTTACAGTAGTACGTGCATACATTTTCATATGGGCCTATTACAGAACAAGCCTGGACTGTCAGACTTGGACTGTCAGACTTGGGTCCCACATTGTAGCTTACACCATAGAGGCCAGGACATACATGAGTTAAATGTGTTTTGAGAAAAGGGATAAGAATACTTTCCATCTCGTGTAGACAGACATTGTAATATCACACTCGAGGAGAGGCGATAAGCTACATGGAGCTATTTTCTTCCAAAGGCCATTCTTTCCATTGACTTGTTGGTGCGCATCCTGCACAAAGAGAATGCCATGACATCCATTCAGCTGCAGGTGGCAGCACAAGACAATGCACAAAGCAATGTACACAATATTCACTACATGTATTCATCACTCCAGAGAACTCATTTCCAATGGCGGCGAGCTTTACAGCACTCCAGCCAACGCTTGGCATGGTGATCTTAGGCTTGTGTGCGGCTGCTCGGCCATGGAAACCCATTTCATGAAGCTCCAGAGGAACAGTTCTTGTTCTGATGTTGCTTCCAGAGGCAGTTTGGAACTCGGTAGTGAGTGTTGCAACCGAGGACAATTTCTGCGCTTCAGCACTCAGCGGTCGTGTTCTGTGAGCTTGTGTGGCCTACCACTTCACTGCTGAGCCTTTGTTGCCCCTAGACATTTCCACTTCACAATTACAGCACTTACAGTTGACCGGGGCAGCTCTAGCAGGGCAGAAATTTGCCGAACTGACTTGTTGGTAAGGTGGCATCCTATGACGGTGCCACGTTGAAAGTCGCTGAGCTGTTCAGTAAGGCCATTCTACTGTCAATGTTTGTCTATGGAGATTGCATGGCTGTGTGCTCGATTTTATACACCTGTCAGCAACGGGTGTGGCTGAAATAGCCGAAGCCACGACTTTGAAGGGGTGTCCACATACTTCTTTATATATAGTGTATGTTGTCGTCAATAAATAAATTCAATAAATCCGATTTTATTTGCTAAAGTGCCAAACATCTGCATTCTGACATGTCACTCGTCATATTTTTCCGACTTCTAGGAATATTTTTACCCACAGGCGGTGGACACGGAGCTACAGCAGCACGCGGTGATTAACCTCTCCAAAAAGAGCTCACTGACGCACAAGTCTCAGTCTTATCTACGGGCCTCTCTTTTGTACCTATATGTACAGACAAACCCTTTGATACGAAAGTAGATCTGTTTAAATTATTTGGCAAAATTAAACTTAAACATGTTTTTTCCCAAAATACTGTTTCTGGCTTAGAAACCCAACAAAGAACTGTTACTCATTTTAAGCCCAAAAGCAAGCTTAATAATAAAGAGAAGTGATACTAGCAAGAGCAGTGTGAGGTTTTCTTATTTCTTCTCTCATGTTATTCAATTGTTACCATGCACCTGCAACAAAGACAGCGAGTGCCTTTTTAATTTTGACCCACTTAATCCCAAAACGTCTCCCAAGTTTTCACCATCATTGCAAACCCCCTAGTTATGTTCTTGCTTTGACAAAGTCATTTCTGAAGATTATTGTTTATTTCGTGTGATTAATGATTAATTTATGTCTGTCCCTCATTTTAAGGTCAACCCTGTTATGTGAACTGAACTCTCGTTTTAATATGGTGAAACTATTCCTTTTTAAAATATATTTTCAAAATGAACATTGAACATATAATAGTCAAACCATAGTGTAAAAGCAGGTGAGCTGGTTCAACTCTTTTTGGCAATGTTCTGGTGTTTTGTGGTGGATATTTTGCCCCTCAATCAGACCCCTACAAACCAGAGGAGATGGAAGTGAAAGATGGCAGCTCTCTATTAACTCAGGCATTTCCTGCCATGCCCCCTTGGCCACATCTTTATCACCCATATAGTGACTTCCTGTTTCACAGACTGGGACAACACAACAACTTTCCTGACTACGGGTTTCATTATGTCAATGGTTCCACACTGGTTCTAATTGTCTTTTTACACAATGTCATTGAAAATGTGCCTGTTTCTGCAGTAGGCCTCTTGTTGTTTCCAGAGAACCGAATGTCTTGAGATCAATAATAGACTGCAAAAGTAGACCAAAATGTTTAAGCTTGTTGAAAATTGGTCTTCTTGTTCTATCTCTAGGCTATATTTTGGTCATCATCCTTTCTATATCACTGTTGACATAGGCCTGTGAGCCCCATGCACCTTGATGGCAACGCCACCTGTTGCTAAGCGAGCTCCGACGACCTCTTTCTTTCGCTCCCCTCCTCTGACAAAAAATCCACTTTCCGGCATTTAACAGTGGCCACATCCCGTCTGACTGCGCACTGCTCTCCATTGCGAAGTAGAGGTCTGTCACTTTCCTGGCTAGGGTGTACGCACGAAAATCACCTCCTGGTTTAACCTGTTGTAATAGGCTATCTATATTTTTACAGTGGAATTGTGCACTGCAATAGGCTAGTTTACGAAAAATATATAATTGTACTGCAACTTCTTCTGTAAGGTATTTTTTTAGGCTATCAGGTAAACCTTAGAAACAGAACTATAAAAAAAGAAAAGCGCATTGAGAAAAATAGGCTATTTTCGTGATCCCGATCATGTCTGGCGAAGAGGCACCGGTACAACAGCAGCAAGAACCCACAGAGGAGAAGACAGAGAACCCACCTACTGAGGAACCTCCATCGGAGGCAGCCCAAGAGGGTGAGCCATCCCCCGCGGAAGAGCCAGTAGACGAGCCTGCGGCGGCGACCCCGGACAAAGCGCCTGTGGCTCCCGAGGAGGAAGTTTTCACCTATCGTGCTTTGTTCCTAACGGGCTATGGAGGCTATGACAAAGTGAAGCTCCAGATGAAAAAGGGAAAGCCAAGCCTGAAGAGCGCAGAGGTGCTGGTGCGGGTCAAGGCGTGTGGTCTGAACTTCGCCGAGTTGTTGGGGAGACAGGGGTTGTATGAGCTGCTGCCGTCGCCGCTCGTCACGCCCGGGGTGGAATGCTCGGGCGTGATTGAAGCCTTAGGGGAAGAGGTGACGGATAGAAACGTGAGTCTAAAAACATAACATCTTGTTTCTTTCAAGAAAAAAATTCTCAATTTGTCCGTCATAGTTGACGTGTACCTATGATGAAAATTACAGGCCTCTCTCATCTTTTTAAGTGGGAGAACTTGCACAATTGGTGGCTGACTAAATACTTTTTTTCCACTGTACATCCTGTTCAACAAGGCTAAAGTAATACTGCAAAAAATGTGGCAAAGCAATTCACTTTTTGTCCTGAATACAAAGCGTTATATTTGGGGGAAATCCAATACAACAAATTACTGAGTACCACTCTTCATATTTTCAAGCATAGTGAAGCGTTATATTTGGGGGAAATCCAATACAACAAATTACTGAGTACCACTCTTCATATTTTCAAGCATAGTGGTGGCTGCATCATGTTATGTGTATGCTTGTAATCGTTAAGGACTGGGGAGTTTTGCAGGATAAAAAAGAAAGGGAATGGAGCTAAGCACAGGCAAGATCCTAGACAAAAACCTGGTTCAGTCTGCTTTCCACCAGACACTGGGAGATTAATTCACCTTTCAGCAGGACAATAACCTACAACACAAAGCCAAATCTACACTGGAGTTTCTTACCAAGAAGACAGTGAATGTTCCTGAGTGGCCGAGTTACAGTTTTGACTTGAATCTGCTTGAAAACCTATGGCAAGGAACGGTGTTTCCTCCGACACATTGGTGCGGCTGGCTTCCGGGTTAAGTGGGCGGGTGTTAGGAGCGCGGTTTGGTGGGTCACGTTTCGGAGGACACATTACTCAACCGTCGCCTCTCCCGACCCCGTTGGGGAGTTGCAGCAATGAGACAAGATTGTAATTGGATCGCAATTGGATATCACGAAATTGGGGAGAAAAAGGGGTTAATTTTTTTTACAAATAAAATAAGAAATATGGCAAGACTTAAATGGTTGTCTAGCAATGATCAACAATCAATTTGACAGAGCTTGAAGATTTTTTAAAATAATAATGCGCAAATTTCGTACAATCGAGGTGTGCAAAGCTCTTAGAGCAGGGGTGTCAAACTCGTTTTAGCTCAGGGGCCACATGGAGGAAAATCTATTCCCAAGTGGGCCGGACCGGAAAAATCATGGTATATATAACTTAAAAACAACAACTTCAGATTGTTTTCTTTGTTTTAATACGATCAACATACAACATAAAGCTGGAGCCTGAGGACAGTGTGTCCAAAATAGTACAAGCACAACATCACTATTAATCATAAAACACGTCAAGTTTATTTGAAAATTCTAAAGAAAAAGAACACACAAACACACAATGCCTCAGTGATTAACAGAACTGTTTCACAGATCACAGAACTATATCAGGGTGTCATTTCTCAGGCAGAAATGTAGATAAAAATAATGAAATCCTGTTCCCCAAACAAGTGCAAGAACCACAGAGTCAAGAATAGGTTAAATATACAAATAAAATCAAATCAATTAAAAACAATAGCACATCAACATAAAAACATATAAACATAAATCTGAAAGCGTTGCTCAAACTCCCGTAACAGTCCCGTTATTTTATCTTTGAACCGCTTCATGTCTGCCACATGTTGGGTCGCGCACACATTTTTCAGACAGGGGAAGTGAGCTGCATCACCACCGGCAAGTTGCGTCTCCCACAATGACAGCTTCAACTTGAAAGAACGTATGCTGTCATAATACTGCGTGACAACTTTGTTGCGCCCTTGCAGCTGTTTGTTCAAGTTATTCAGGTGCTCTGTAACATCCACCATAAATGCAAGGTCCTGCATCCATTCTGCGGAATGAAATTCTAACACTGGTTTGCCCTTTTCTTCCATGAACTGTTCAATTTCTTCTCGTAAATCAAAGAAACGCCTCAGCACAGCACCTCGGCTTAACCATCTTACCTCAGTGTGGTATGGCAGGCCATAGATGTGGTCTTGATGTGGTCTTTCTCTCTGAGAAGGCTGTCAAACTGACGGTGATTCAGGCTTCTGGATCGGATGAAATTAACAGTTTGGATGACCACCTTCATGACGTTATCCATCTTTAATGACTTGCAACACAAAGCCTCCTGGTGCAAAATACAGTGAAAAGTAAAAAAATCCCGTCCTCCATTTGCAGATTGCACTTTCTCTCTGAACTTTGTCACAACGCCTGCTTTTTTCCCGATCATTGAGGGCGCACCATCTGTAGCCAGGCTGACAGCGCGGGACCAGTCCCCTCCGACCCTGTCCAGCGCGCCGACGAGTGCGGTAAAAATATCAGCTGCTGTCGTTGTATCTGTCATCGGCACCAACTCCACGAACTCCTCGGTGACGGTCAATGTGTCATCAACTCCGCGGATGAAAATGGCCAGTTGTGCAACATCTGTAATGTCCGTGCTTTCATCAATTGCAACCGAAAACGCAATAAATGACTTTACTTTTTGCTTCAACTGGCTGTCCAAATCCACTGAAAGATCGGAAATCCTGTCTGCAACTGTGTTTCTTGTCAGGCTGATATTTGCAAAAGCCTGCCGCTTTTCAGGGCACACAATCTCCGCTGCCTTCATCATGCATGTTTTTACAAATTCACCCTCACTAAATTGTTTTGAAGCCACTGCGATTTCATTAGCAATGAGGTAGCTAGCTTTCACTGCAGCATCACTGATGTCTCGGCTGTGAGTAAACACAGACTGCTGTTTCTTCAGACCCGCCAACAGTTCATTCACCTTCTCTCATCTCCGCTGTCCTTGAAAGTTGTCATATTTGTCGGCATGAAGACTCACATAGTGGCGACGAAGGTTATATTCTTTCAGCACTGCAACATGCTCTGAACACACCAAACATACAGCTTTCCCATTCAATTCTGTGAATAAATAGGATGACCATTTTTCTTGGAACACTCTGCACTCTGCGTCCACTTTTCTCTTTTTTTGACAGAGATATATGGGCAATGAGGGTGCCAAAGCACATAATGTTAAAAGTAGAAGCCGTAATAAATATCGCGGGCAAAACAAAGTAGCTCATTGGCTGCACGTGCTTGACCTACTTGCTCTGCCCCGGTATAAACAGTTTGCTTGCCTAACACAATTGCTATTGCGCCATCCAGTGGACGCAATTGGAACAGCAGTTTATTTTATTGAAAAATTGCAGCGCATTTTTATACTTTACAAAATTATTATTATTATTATTATTCTTTTTATTTTTTATCATCTCGCGGGCCGGATTAAACCCGTTTGCGGGCCTGATGCGGCCCGCGGGCCGGACGTTTGACACCCCTGAAATATAGCAATGTGTCATAGGACACATTGTCATACCAAAAATATACAACATAGTACAATATGTTTATTCAAAAAGTCAAGAGAGATGCAATTAAATTTGGCCCAAAAAGCATACTTTATTCATAACAAATATCACAATGAAGTTAATTAATCAAATTGATCATCAACAGTTACACAGAAGTTTCAAATTATATGCATGATCAGGGTTCAGGATATCAGCTCATGAAATACACCAAACAATCTCAGAACCATAGTACATGTGCAGGTTACACCAATTAATCACATCATTGCAGATTTATCTTCTTTTGACAATGTACAATGGTGAACACCTTATTTCAAGGTGTTCACCATTATACTCATTGAATCTGATCTACAGTGCCTTCAGAAAGTATTCAAACTGCTTTATTTTTTCCACGTTTTGTTGTGTTACAGCCTACATTTAAAAGTGATTAAATTGAGATTATGTGCCACTGATCTACACACAATACCCCATAATGTCAAAGTGGAATTTTGTTTGTATTTTATTTTATTTTTTATTAATACAAAATGAAAAGCTGAAATGTCTTGAACCAATAAGTATTCAACCCCTTTTTTATGGCAAGCCTAAATAATTTGCTTAACAAATTGTATAAAAAGTTGCAATAATAGTGGTTAACATGATTTTTAAATGACTACACCATCTCTGTACCCTACACATATTGGACAGTAGAGAGAAAAACGTGCTACCCGTCTCTGCTAAAGTCCTCAATCGAATATTGAATTTCAAGCACAGATTCAACCACAAAGACCAGGGACGTTTTTCAATGCCTCGCAAAGAAGGGCACTGATTGGTAGATGGGTAAAAAAAAAAAAAAAAAGCAGAAACAGAATATACTGCACCTTTGAGCATGGTGAAGTTATTAATTAGGCTTTGGATGGTGTATTAATACACACAGTCACTACAAAGATATAGGTGTCCTTCCATCTCAGATGCAGGAGAGGAAGGAAACTGCTCAGGGATTTCACCATGAGGCCAATGTTGAACAGTTACATAGTTTAATTGTTGTGATATGAGAAAACTGAGGATGGATCAACAATAATAATATAATAATAATATGCCATTTAGCAGACGCTTTTATCCAAAGCGACTTACAGTCGTGTGTGCATACATTTTTGTGTATGGGTGGTCCCGGGGATCGAACCCACTACCTTGGCGTTACAAGCGCCGTGCTCTACCAGCTGAGCTACAGAGGACCACAACATTGTAGTTACTCTACAATACTAACCTAAATGACACAGTGAAAAGAAGGAAGCCTGTACAGAATAAAATATTTCAAAACATGCATCCTGTTTGCAACAAGGCACTTAAGTAATTCTGCAAGAAATGTGGCAAAGAAATGAACTTTTGGTCCTGAATACAAAGTCTTATGTTTGGGACAAATCCAACACAACACATCACTGAGTACCACACTTCATATTTTCAAGCATGGTGGTGGCTGCATCATGTTATGGGTATGCTTGTCATCAGCTAGGGATATTTGGGGGGGATAAAAATAAACTGAATACAGCTATAAGCACAGGCAAAATCCTAGAGGAAAACCTGGTTCAGTCTGCTTTCCAACAGACACTGGGAGACAAATTCACCTTTCAGCAAGACAACAACCTAAAACACAAGGCCAAATCTACACTGGAGTTGCATAATGTTCCTGGATGGCCTAGTTACAGTTTTGACCTAAATCGGCTAGAAAATATATGGCAAGATTTGAAAACGTCTGTCTAGCAATATCAACAATCAACTTGACAGAGCTTGAAGAATTCTAAAAATAATATTTGGCAAATATTGTACAATCCAGGTGTTCAAAGCTCTTAGAGACTTACTCAAAAAGACGCCGCCAATGGTGCTTCTACAAAGTATTGACTCAGGAGTGTGAATACTTACAGTACCAGTCAAAGGTTTGGACACACCTACTCATTCAAGGGATTTTCTTTATTTTTACATTGTAGAATAATAGTGAAGACATCAAAACTATGAAATAACACATCATGTAGTAACCAAAGAAGTGTTAAACAAATCAAAATATATTTTATATTTGAGATTCTTCAAATAGTCACCCTTTGCCTTGATGACAGCTTTGCACACTCTTGGCATTCTCTCAACCAGCTTCACCTGGAATGCTTTTCCAACAGTCTTGTAGGAGTTCCCACATATGCTGAGCACTTGTTGGCTGCTTTTCCTTCACTCTGCCGTCCGACTCATCCCAAACCATCTCAATTGGGTTGAGGTCGGGGATTGTGGAGGCCAGGTCATCTGATGCAGCACTCCATCACTCTCCTTCTTGGTCAAATAGCCCTTACACAGCCTGGAGGTGTGTTGGGTCATTGTCCTGTAGAAAAACAAATGATAGTCCCACTAAACCCAAACCAGATGGGATGGCGTAGCTCTGCAGAATGCCGTGGTAGCCATGCTGGTTAGGTGTGCCTTGAATTCTAAATAAATCACAGACAGTGTCACCAGCAAAGCACCCCCACACCATAACGCCTCCTCCTCCATGCTTTACGGTGGGAACTACACATGCGGAGATCATCCGTTCACCCACACCGCATCTCACAAAGACACAGCGGTTTGAACCAAAAATCTCAAATTTGGACTCCAGACCAAAGGACACATTTCCACCGATCTAATGTCCATTGGTCGTGTTCCTTGGCCAAAGCAGGTCTCTTCTTCATATTGGTGTCCTTTAGTAGTGGTTTCTTTGCAGCAATTCGACCATGAAGACCTGATTCACACAGTCCCCTCTGAACAGTTGATGTTGAGATGTGTCTGTTACTTGAACTCTGTGAAGCATTTATTTGGCCTGCAATTTCTGAGGCTGATGACTCTAATGAACTTCCTGTGGCGGTCCTCATGAGAGCCAGTTTCATCATAGCGCTTGATGGTTTTTGCGACTGCATATTGACTGACCTTCATGTCTTAAAGTAATGATGGACTGTCGTTTCTCTTTGCTTATTTGAGCTGTTCTTGCCATAATATGGACTTGGTCTTTTACCAAATAGGGCTATCTTCTGTATACCCCCCTACCTTGTCACAACACAACTGATTGGCTCAAACGCATTAAGAAGGAAATAAATTCCACAAATTAACTTTTAAGAAGGCACACCTGTTAATTGAAAAGCATTCCAGGTGACTACCTCATGAAGCTGGTTGAGAGAATGCCAAGAGTGTGCAAAGCTGTCATCAAGTCAAAGGGTGGCTATTTGAAGAATCTCAAATATAAAATATATTTTGATTTGTTTAACACGTTTTTGGTTACTACATGATTCCATGTGTGTTATTTAATAGTTTTGATGTTTTTACTATTATTCTACAATGTAAAAAATAGTAAAAATAAAGAAAAACCCTTGAATGAGTAAGTATGTCAAAACTTTTGACTGGTAGATATTTCTGTATTTCATTTTCAATACATTTACAAAAATGTATAAAAACATGTTTCCATTTTTTCATTATGGGGTATTGTGTGTAGATGGGTGAATTTTTTATTTATTTAATCCATTTTGAATTCAGGCTGTAACACAACAAAATGTTGAATAAGTCAAGGGGTATGAATACATTCTGAAGGCACTGTAGTGTCCAGGCACCTCACTTTAAGTTGTTTGAACACAGTAAAAGTCCAGCAACACTTCTTATGACCTAGCTTTTTGTTCAAACCCATCTGTTTTGTATTCTAGGGACTCAAGTGAGTAGACTGGACACAGGTTTTATATACACACAATGGATTGTTTTTCCTGTACAGTGCTATATTTGTACCATATAGTGTCCAGGCACCCATTTTTAAGCTGTTTGACCAGGCCAGCAACACTCCATATTATTCAGAGCCCCATGAAATGACACCATATATAGATTCTACAGACCTTACCGAGTACACTCCAGCCCACTTTTACATTGGCACAAATAATAGTTTTTTCTCTATAAGCCAATATGTAATGGCAATACAGCAGTGGAGGCTGCTGAGGGTAGGACGGCTCATAATAATGGCTGGAACGGAGTGTTCTTTCCAGACAGAACACTCTGTTCCAGCCTATATTATGAGCAGTCCTCCCGCCAGCAGCCTCCACTGATATACAGTGATTTGCATTGGGGGCATTTATTTGACCTCGGAACATGTTTTAAAACCAAACATTTATGCAAATGTCACCTAAATATGAAAAAATATGAATAATTGTTCATGTTTAGACAATTATCATTAATAAATACAGGTTAATGACTTTTATTAGGAAAATGTATGACATAATGTGACCCAGAAGTACATCTTAAGTGTTGTTGACAAGTAACTGATAGCCCAGTAAGGCTGTTGGCATGAAGTAGGAATAAATAGTTTTAAATAGTGGAGTATGGTAGTTATTATTATTATTATAGTTATTTTTTCTTTTTTTTTTAGTGTAGTGTTAGATGGTATGGTATTTAAAATAAAAAAATTAAGCAAAGTATAAGGGAGTTATACTCCAGTCTAGTAGGTGGCGGTAATGCAACATTTATTGGATGCCAACCGCCGTAAAACCTAATCGAAGAGGAAAGCGCTGTTTCTCAGGTCAACTAACTAGCTGCTCTGGTAGTGATTAGAAACAAAAGGGAGAAAGTAAGTACAACATTCTGGTACTTCAGTATTTGATACGTCAATGCAATTAGCTGGAGGTTTACAAGCTAACGTTAGCTGTGAGACATTATTTAAGTTGTTTACTGTGGATAGCTAATATTGATTTGGGTAACACCAACAAGCTAGCTAGGTAGCTAACGACTATCTCTAACGTTCCTTATCAGAGAAGTACACCCGTGTTGGTGACCTAGCCAGTTAGAAAGCTAGTTTGTCTTGATCTGCATTCCTCGTTTTTGTCTGTTAGCGAGCTACCGTTACTGTACTGTAGGTCACTACCAGTGGCGGCTCCTGAAAAAATTCTCAGGAGGGGCAATTTTTCTGATGATTTAGGTGACCTACACACATTTTAAAAAAGATATGTCCAGCAACAACATGAAGACAGGGGCAGCATATAAGTCAATACCAGAAGCATTTATTGACTGATCTGGGGAGATGGATTCCAGTTTCTGTGACAGATTATAAATAATCTCTGATGCCTTTGTTATATTAGCTTTTGGTTGAATGTACTGTCGTAGTAAATATATAATGTTATAGCTTGGTCTGACTAAAATCTTGTGCATATCCACCCTGTCCAAAGTCTCTACTTGGTCTCAGTTCTCCAGTAAACTTGTGATTATCAACAGTACACAACGGTAACAAACAATTGGGGGAACTCACGGGGCAGATAGTAAGGTCACAGTGACACAGAAAGCAGTTCAATGTCGGGGCTCGGGGGTACAGAGTCGCTCTCTTACCAGGATCGATTTTCCCTGTGACTGTCAGATCGAGGTCCGCTCTGTCATCCAGCCAAGTCTCCCAGCTGTATTGGATTCCGCTGCCAGCAACGTTTTCATTATTTAGTCCGTTCGTAGCGGGTATGTACACGATCAACAAGATCAGTCCAAAACCCACCACTCGAAATCCATGGTTGGCAGAATGTTTGTAAACTAAGTGTACAAATTAAAAACATAAAATAACGCCACTAAGTGTACAAATTAAAAACATAAAATAACGCCACACTGCAGGTCGCAAAGAGACACTGCTAGCCGCTATTTGCTTAGTTACGTTCATGGTTACGTCACGTATGACGAAAGCGCGTAAGTGCAAGCCCACAGACACCCATAGAGAATGTATTGAAAGCTTTGAAATTTGAAAAAAATAGATTTTACATGACAGGCTATGAGAGACTTCTGGGCGATTTTCAACCTGACTGAAATCGCCCAAAAACGGGCGGGGCCATTTGAAGCACGACTTTAGCCTGATTTGACATTTAGTGGGAGTCAGATCAGATTACAACACTGATAACTACTGTTGCCGTGATATAATTGATTAGAAAAAAAATCCCTTCCTTTTCCCGTTTGGCAGTGCGTCGCCCATATCGCCCTATTGAACAGGCCGTCCCTGGTCACTACACTCACTGTCGCGCATTACTTAGACTGCTTGGCAAGTGCCAACCTGCCAAACTTTGCAATGTATGGGCATGCCTTTATTTGTTAAGTCCAGGATTCGAGATATGTTAGACCAGGGGTACTTAAGTACTATTTTAGAAGGCCCGGTCACTCTTATCCTAGCTAAGTGGTAGCCCAAAGGCCGGCAGATATCGAGACGTTTAATCTAACCGTCCAAAGGGAATAGATGCAGCCGGCTATACACTCACATCCCCCGTGTACCGGTTTTCGTTCTCCATAGAGACTGCAAATGCGTCGACTTCCTCCTTAACTCGATTTAATGGCAAGAATGCGGGAAATATGCGTATTTTCTTTGCGAAACACGATTTTCCACCACCATGCTAAATCCTGATTTTGCGCCCCACATTCAGCCTGGGGTAAACAGGTTCCTGCAACCTGATTGGCTGAACGTAATAGCAACATCCGGGACTAGCATTCCTAGGCATAACCCATTATCCATGGTGGTGGAATGGTAGGCTTATTTCCCGCTTTTTTTCTGCCTTCTCGCCATTAACGAGGAAATCGTCGGATTTGCAGCCTGAATGGAGAATGCTTTTTCAATACGAACCGGTCCACGTTGATACATGTATAGCTAGCTGCATGCATTCTCTGTGGACGGTAAGATGAAACGACTCAATGTGGCCATCTGCCGGCCTTTGGGTTAGCTAGATGGCAAAGGTCCAGATGGATATTTTAATTTATCAGTGTAGTAAGAAACCCCCACCTCGCAACAATGCGACCCCAAACTGTTCACTATTAACACATCTTGTTGGCTGATTTTATTTTTATGCAGTTTCAAAACTAATTTCCAGCAGTTTCACATTTTGCCATGGGGCTGAGAGAACATTTAGCAACTTTAAAGCACATTTCCTGCCATGTCTTGTGTATTGATATACTTGAGTAACCCCCCCCCAAAAAAAACATTTTGTTCCTTTTTTTTTATCTGGACCCGCGGTCCGTTCTGGGTCAGAATACGGACCGCGATCCACCTATCAGAGTATGTGAGCGAAGCTGGAGCGGAGCGTGCCCAATTTCACTGTAGCACGGAGCAAGATTCCCAAAGGCTGGAACGTCGGTCTTCTCACCCTTTCCAATTTCGCTCCAGTAGCGCTCACTTCATGGCTCAGGGCATGCCCGGCCCAGCATGCATTTGTAGTCTACTTGTGTGCTGCTATAGCCCCTTGCTTTAGCTACTGTCATGGAGTTCGCTAAATGTTTTCATAAAGAAACTGATAAAACACACAGGTGCAAAATCAAGGTGACTTACAAAGATGAGGACCAAGAGAGGTAGTGCAGTGATCTAGTGTCCACAACTAAAAAATCATTGTGGAATGTGAAAAGACATGTATCCCAAAAGCATGATGGTGTACTTACTACATGCACATGCTAAAATAAAGGAATGAGGTGGGTAGATAACTAAGTGTGTCATTGTAGCAAATTATTTATAAACAAATTAATCAGAGCTCTTAACGTTTCATTCATTTTTGTTCTATCTATACAATAGGCCATCATTGATTTTGGCCCAATTGGCCTGGCATATTCCCACGTTCAAGGAGCTTTCTGTTTTGATTGGGTTATTTAGCCTAAAAACCTTTTAGGCCTACCTAAAAATAAAAAAACAACTCTACATCTCTGCCCAGCCTGGCAATAGTGGCCAAAAGGGTGTTTAGCATTCCCAGTGGCTCTGCAAGTGTGGCGAGGATATTCTCCGCTGCGGGCCTGCTCTCAAGGCACCATTGCATGAGCCTGAAGCCACAGACTGGCCAAACTCGTGTTTCTAAAAATGAATTCATAAGTCATTTTTAGTTTAATTTCTATTTAATTCTATTTAATTATCACGGCAACTGGTTTGATACATTCACCTCTGAAGGTAAATAATGTACTTACATTCAGCAATCTTGCTCTGATTTGTCATCCTAAGGGTCCCAGAGATTATCATTATTATATGCCATTTAGCAGACGCTTTTATCCAAAGCGACTTACAGTCATGCGTGCATACATTTTTGTGTATGGGTGGTCCCGGGGATCGAACCCACTACCTTGGCGTTACAAGCACCGTGCTCTACCAGCTGAGCTACAGAGGACCACCAGAGATAAAATGTAGCATAGTTTTGTTGGATAAAATCAATTTTTATATTCAAATGTAGGAACTGGGTTGTACAGTTGAACCCCTGCTGTCTCTGGCTCCCCACCCACCCCGCACGGCCATCTAGATGTGTGAAAGTTAGTGTATAAGCTAATGATCCATCATGTATGACATTCCTGGTAGTGTGTAAACGTACATTTTCTATTACCATATCACTTTTCTATGTTCTCTATAGTTGTGTACATAAATGTATAATTTGACCAATTCTGCACATTTTGGCAGACTTGATACAAAATAGTCCAGTATTGCAATGGTTCACTGAATCAATCTGAAACTTTGCACACACACTGCTGCCATCTAGTGGCCAAAATCTAAATTCCGCCTAAACTGCAATATTATATTGTGGCCTTTCTCTTGCATTTCAAAGATGACGGAACAAAAAAATAAATAGAAAACACTTTTTTCTTTTACCAGATCTAATGTGTTATATTCTCCTACATTAGTTTCACATTTCCACAAACTTCAAAGTGTTTCCTTTCAAATGGTATCAAGAATATGGATATCCTTGCTTCAGGTCCTGAGCTACAGGCAGTTAGATTTGGGTATGTCATTTTAGGCAAATTGAAAAAAAAAGGGTCAGATCCATAAGAGGTTAAAAACAGTTTTGATGGCAACAATTAAAAAGGGCTAGGCCTACTATTTATTTCTCAACTGGTAATTGAAGTGTGCTTCCCATTCAAGTGCATGTAATAGTCATATTAGCAACCCACGCTAGTTGTTGCATCTTTAGATCTCCCCTCTTTCAAAATTTCTAACGGATATTTTCATCTCTGTCACATGAAACCGCTCGCAGTGCGGTGCGCTTTTGACAATGTGTTGGTGCGCTTTTGCCCGGTGTTTTCCCGCCAATTGTATTATGGAACAAACAGTTGCACGTAGCCTACTGCCTGTGCTCATTGCTGCGCTTATAACGTGAATAAATAAATTGATCAACATTTTAAGCTAATCGTTCTGATCTATTGCATCAGCCTTATTGCTTTTATCGTCCCACAACTGTCCCAGAGTCTGTTTGGAATAGGCCATTTCTTTCTCGCACAAAACGACAAGCTGACCAATAGAATGTCAACTTTTCTACTATAGGGGATATTAGATTGACATAGGCTAGTGATTTTGCTGTTCGTTACTCGTCTTGTTGGCTGAGGAAAAGTAAATGTGGCAGTTATTCTATCGTCAAAGTGCGCATCGGAATTCGGTAAGAAGGACACACACCGTTGCATCCTTGAGTTGCATGTTCTGTTAAGATGAATAACCATAATGTAAATGTGATTTCTGTCATTCTGAGCACCGTGGGTGCGACCCTAATTGGGTTATGGGTCCAGTAAATTCCTCAAATGCCCATTAAATTAAAATGCTGCCGGAAACCCTGATATGATATATAAATACTAGGGCTGCCTAACGTAATTGCAACATTTACAATGAGTAGGCTATACATACAGCTGCACGGACTCCGCTTCATGTAGACATGAGTTATATTAGCTATGATTTCATAACTCCAAAGACTACGCTTATTATTTAAAATCAATGCCTTTGTTTCATTGCAGAAAAGAAAGTTGCTAGTTACTAGTAATGGTGTGGGTGAACATATGGTTTATTAAATTAGTCAATATATATTTCATACCAGTGACCTATTTATCTTTTAGTTAATTTCATGTCTATTTTGCCATTTCAGAGATGCAGTCGCAGGTAAATCACAACTTCCACCCAGAGAGTGAGGTGAACATCAACAAGCTGGTGAACATCAAGCTGACTGCATCCTACACATACCTCTCCCTGGTATGATCTATATAATATGTATATACAAAATATTAAGAACACCTGCTCTTTCCATGACAGACTGACCAGGTGAATCCAGGTGAAAGCAATGATCCCTTATTGATGTCACTGGCTATTTTCTCCTCTGTGCTCCTGCATGTTATAAAAACATGTGATCTGTTGATGTTACTGACCTGTTTTTATCCAATGTGTATTTCATGTTTTATTTCTCTGTTCTCTCCTAGGGGAGGTATTTCGACAGGGACGACGTGGCTTTGCCCAGCTTCTCTAGTTTTTCCTGGAGTGCTCTGTGAAGGAGAGGGTGCAAGCAGAGAAATTGCTGGAATACCAGAATATGAGAGGTGGTCGCGTTCTCCTTCAGACCATCGCTGTAAGTCACTATTTCTCCCCGGTTAACTACAAAACATGCTCACTCCTATTTTGCTTTTAAGGCCTTTGTACCTGAGACTGGCAGCTGAATTTACTGTCCTGGAATTGCCCTCTCCCTCACTATCATAATTTACCCATGTATAGGGCCCTATAAAATCAGTTAAATGTTTGGCCTGATTAAGTTTTTTCCCAAATTCCGCTTTTCTCCATTTTTGTTTTCCCAGGACCATTTTTTCCATTTTTGTTTTCAGGTTTGATCGCAAAATCTATTTTTTTTTTATAGAACATCCAGTTTTGTTGTTTTTCTAAGTCTACAACAATGCTTAAATCACATCAGGAGACCACTTTTGAGATCTGAGAAAAATGTAAGAAATGTAGTTACCCAGGTAGGCATTGGCCTTGCTCTGGCACCCCAATGGTGGAACAAGCTCCCTCACGACGCTAGGACAGCGGAGTCACTCACCACCTTCCGGAGACACTTGAAACCCCACCTCTTTAAGGAATACCTGGGATAGGATAAAGTAATCCTTCTACCCCCACCCCCCCAAAAAAAAAAAAAAAAAAAACATTTTGTAAAGTGGTTATCCCACTGGCTATAAGGTGAATGCACCAATTTGTAAGTCGCTCTGGATAAGAGCGTCTGCTAAATGACGTAAATGCAATGCCCACCAGCCAGAGACCATTGTTTGGTTACCAGTGTTTCTGTAGTGCTCATGTGATTGCAGGGTTTGCAGAACAAATGGCCACGGGATTAATGAAAATAATCATGATATCCTTCTGCCAGGTAGGCATTGGCAACTTTGTAGTTAACATTTAATTGATAAGGTTTTTGGGAAAGCCTTTCCATCCACCAGCAGACAATTAGCGTTATCGCTAATGGCTATGAAAAGCGTAGACTAGGCATATGCTCGCACCGCACACAACACACAGAATCACATGCTTTCTGTTCATGTCTTATTAACCGAATGAGTCCCACCGTGACGCTGGCACGATTTTGACTTCTAACCCCTTTTAAACATCTTCTGCATCCATTGGTACCAACCATTAGTTCGTGTAAATAATGGGGGCTGAGCTAGAGCGGTGTTTGTAAAACAAGGGTGGATCCCGAAGGGGCCCAGGGCCAGGTATTTTTACAAAAACGTCTACAGAGTCCGAATGGTTTATTCTTTTAGTAGTTTGTAGCTATCTATGAAAAACTGAGACTGTCACAAACACGCACATGTAACATGTTTTGCTCTGACGTTCACAAGCTACACAAGAAACGTTAGAAGATCATAGGAAATCCAAGGACATAGTGTCTATAATACTGTAATAAGCTCACTTAGTTGCTGTCACAAACTCCACACAGTTGTCACTGACTAGTTGGATATTCATTTTCCAGTGAGCAAACAATTTCAATACATACAGCACTCATATAAATTCATTTTTTTTGTGTTTTTGCTTTGGCGGACCTTGTTTTTTTAAATTTGTCAATTAAAACTCATGAATGCAAATGTTTGTCATTGTTTTGTGTTCTACTTGTAGCCCAGGTTGTCCTGAAAATAAATGTTAAAACACTTCATTGTGAGGCTCCCGAGTGGCGCAGTGGTCTAAGGCACTGCATCTCGGTGCTTGAGGCGTCACTACAGACCCCCTGGTTCGATTCCAGGCTGTATCACAACCGTGATTGGGAGTCCCATAGGGCGGCGCACAATTGGCCCAGCGTCGTCCGGGTTTGGCCGGTGTAGGCCGTCATTGTAAATAACTTTTTTCTTAACTGACTTGCCTAGTTAAATAAAGGTAAAATAAAAAATATATAAGGGCTGGACATGCAAATAAATGAAAGTCAGATAAATCAAAAGCCAATTTTGCTGGGGTCTAGGGACTGATAGGGTTAACTTGGGCAAATGTAATGATTTATTATATATACATTTAGTTGATTTCCTACTAAGTTCAATACATTTTTGAATATTGTCGAATTCCCTCAATGCAAATTTCACGCTCTAATGTTCCAAGCCCTCTTCTTATCAGGGGAGCCATTTCCAGTGCGTTGTCAGGCATTGCCAACAGGGAGATCTCGTTAAATATGGATAGAATTCGTTAAAATTACTAAATGGCATTCACAGAATTTAAACGCTACAGCAATGCTCTTGTGAAAATTTAGAAATTTGAAAACTAGTGTTTCAGCATGTATTATAACCACTACAAAGATGATGCTAGATAGCTAGCTTCTTCAAAAGACTTGACTGGTTAGCTAGCTAGCAGCAGAGCCTTCTGGCTAATATCATAGACTTTGTCTAACATTGTTTTACAAAGAAATAGGTCTATGTACTTGTCATGTTAGTTGAAGCTAACATTAGTTTACAAAATGATTGTTTGCTAAGGTGTATATTCGGTTGGCTTTGCTATCTAGCAAGCTGAGATCTTATTGCTCAAGTTGGTAATCCCGTTGTTTTGAAAACCGCTTGCTAGCCCTCGTCCAGTACATAACATGCAAATATCTAATGTTATCCTAGCTAGCTTAGTGTTACTTCTCTGTAGGGCTTTCCCTGACCCAAAAATATATTGGTTGTACGAAAGTAGTCTGTTCTTTCGACCAATCGATTGGTCTACATTGTAAAACGTGTATTTTTCCATATACAGTGCATTCGGAAAGTATTCAGACCCCTTCCCTTTTTCCACATTTTGTTACGTTAAAGCCTTATTCTAAAATGGATTCAATCAAAATGTCCTCAATCTACACACAATACCCCATAATGACAAAGCCAAAACCGTTTTTTAGAAATGTGTGCAAATGTATAAAAATAAATAAATACCTTATTAACATAATTATTCAGACCCTTTGCTATGAGACTCGAAATTTAGTTCAGGTGCATCCTGTTTCCAATTATCATCCTTGAGATGTTTCTACAACTTGAAGTCCACCTGTGGTAAATTAAATTGATTGGACATGATTTGGAAAGGCACACACCTGTCTATATAAGGTCCCACAGTTGACAGTACATGTCAGAACAAAAACCAAACCATGAGGTCGAAGGAATTGTCCGTAGAGCTCCGAGACAGGATTGTGTTGAGGCACAGATCTGGAGAAGGGTTTCAAAACATTTCTGCAGCATTGAAGGTCCCCAAGAACACAGTGGCCTCCATCATTCTTAAATGGAAGAAGTTTGAACCACCAAGACTCTTCCTATAGCTGTCCGCCCGGCCAAACTGAGCAATCGGGGGAGAAGGGCCTTGGTCAGGGAGGTGACCAAGAACCTGATGGTCACTGACAGAGCTCCAGGGTTCCTCTGTGGCGATGGGAGAATCTTTCAAAAGGACAACCATCTTTGCAGCATTTTACCAATCAGGCCTTTATGGTAGATTGGCCAGACGGAAGCCACTCCTCAGTAAAAGGCACATGACAGCCCACTTGGAGTTTGCCAAAAGGCAGCTAAAGGACTCTCAGACCATGAGAAACAAGATTCTTTGGTCTGATGAAACCAAGATTGAACTCTTTGGCCTGAATGCAAAGCGTCACATCTGGAGGAAACCTGGCACCATCCCTACGGTGAAGCATGGTGGTGGCAGAATCATGTTGTGGGGATGTTTTTCAGCAGCAGGGACTGGGAGACTAGTCAGGATCTAGGGAAAGATGAACGGAGCAAAGTATAGAGAGATCCTTGATGAAAACCTGCTCAAGAGCGCTCAGGACCTCAGACTGGGGCAAAGGTTCACCTTCTAACAGGACAATGACCCTAAGCACACAGCCAAGACAACACAGGAGTGGCTTCGGGACAAGTCTCTGAATGTCCTTGAGTGGCCCAGCCAGAGCCCGGACTTGAACCTGATCGAACACCTCTGGAGAGACCTGAAAATAGCTGTGCAGCGACTGGATTTCTGCATGTATGTCAATACCACAGGAGTCCTCTTACATTTTGGGAACTTTAGTCCTGTTGATCAGTGCATCCCGAATGGAGGCAGCAAACAAGGTACCAGGCCAGCTGGGATTTACAACCTGATAGCAATATTTTTGGGACTATCAAGAAATGTATTGAGCTGCATCCATCTATTCTGCCAACAATGCCTTAATGTATGTAATGGAATGTTGAGTCAAATATAACCTATTTTTAAAACCTCTTAAAAAGTGGAATGGAATGTGGGAGGCGCTAGAATGCATTGACTGTATTCCGTTTTAATGTTTGGATTCCGTTATTCCGTCAGCGTGTTCCTCAACGCGGATTTGTCAGGGCCCTACATGCAGTTGTGATACCCAAGTCACTGTGCCTGTTTGACTACATTGCAGGAGAACTGTGAAGAATCACTAATATACAAATAACTTTGCTTGATGCATCCCAAATAACTACTCTGTGATCTAGATTAGCGGTTCTGGGCCTTGCCTTGCTCAAACTGATTCCTTGAAATGCGCTGTCTGTCTCTCTGTTTCAGAAACCCAGCAGGGAGGACTGGCGAAGTGGCCTGGAGGCCATCACCTTCTCCCTGGAGTTTCAGAAAACCCTCAACACGTCCCTCCTCGAGGTGCACCGTGGTGCCAATACTCACACTGACCCCCATGTAAGTCCATGATAATTATCCCATTGTGATTAACTGCTGTGCATATTTTAATGGATGTTTACAGTGTTATTAGATCAGATGTATATGATAGCTATGTATAACTGAAGCTCATAACAGCTATGTTGGTCTGTTAGTGATTTGAACAGATCAAATATGGAGAAGGAGGAACAGATCGAATGTTGAAGGAATACCTGCAGGATGCATCTACCACTATGATATCAATGCTGTGCTGTGTCTGTTGCAACCGGGCATTACAATACAATCTTACTTTTAATTTACTTCCTCATTAGCTGTCTGACTTCCTAGAGCAGCACTTCCTGTCCGACAGCCACGACACCATCAAGAAGCTGGGCGACCATCTGGGCAGCCTGACCCGCCTCACTTCCTCTGAGACCCATGGCTCCATGGGAGAATACCTGTTTGACAAACACACCCTGTAAGACCCACAGCAAGAAGAGAGCACAGCTTTCAAACAGGGACTGGAGTCTTGTGCTGGGCAGAACGTCCTTTCTAACTGTGCATGCATTTCCGTTACAAGTAGCACTAAAGTGTGATTTAGCAACAGAACCACATACCTCTTTTACAGTACGTACAGAGAACAATGCAAGATAATGGAACAGTTGAATACCTCAATAACACCCGTTTACCACTTCTGATGTGAACAGTGGTTACCACTGACAAAAGGTGTAATGGGTTCGCACTAAAAAAAAAATCACATAATTTAGAACATCAAATAGTACGCTTTATTTTCACTGCATCAGGGATAGCGTACACAGACGTTTCGGCTTTACATCCTTAAGTGTGTAGGTACAGTTTTCTTTTAATTCAAAACAGCATTTTTAAAGAACAAACGATGTGCAGCAGGTGCTTCTAATCAGGGTTGCCACTCATCTGCCAATCAGGGATGTGGCTTTTCTGGCCTACTTGTATACAAATGAGTCACAAAGAAATACAGAATTATAGGGTATGGGAGCGGGCATGAAGGGCAACTCACAAATCAACCGCCCCAGGTGTCTGTTCACCTAAACAACCCTGGTGCTATAAGTCAACTTGGTTTCTGCCGTAGTTGATCAAGCATTCCAGCAATATATATGCTTCATTGTGTTGTGCATTCCTACATATTTATGAATCAATGCTGTGTTACACCTAGTTTCATTTTTAAAAAGCAGCATATCATTAAATATGTTCTGAAGGATTTAATCTAGTTTAATTTGAATAAAAGTAACACTACTGGTATAGATGGCGTTGTCTTATTTTGGGGGGGTCCTGGTATTCCTGGGTCACTGTCGAGCGAAGGTTTGTTTTACTTGCGACTGCCATACAGCCTGTGGTAGATTGTTATAAAAAAATGTTTAAGTATAACCGCAAAGAAAATATACACTACCAGTCAAAAGTTTGGACACACTTACTCATTCAAGGGTTTTTCTTTATTTTTACAATTTTTGACATTAGAGAATAATAGTGAAGACATCAAAACTATGAAATAACACATGGAATCATGTAGTAACCAAAAAAGTGTTAAACAAATCAAAATATATTTGAGATTCTTCAAATAGCCTCCCTTTGCCTTGATGACAGCTTTGCACACTCTTGGCATTCTCTCAACCAGCTTCATGAGGTAGTCACCTGGAATGCATTTCAATTAACAGGTGTGCCTTCTTAAAAGTTAATTTGTGGAATTTATTTCCTTCTTAATGCGTTTGAGCCAATCAGTTGTGTTGTGACAAGGTAGGGGTGGTATACAGAAGATAGCCCTATTTGGTAAAATACCAAGTCCATATTAGGGCAAGAACAGCTCAAATAAGCAAAGAGAAACGTCCATCATTACTTTAAGACATGAAGGGCAGTCAATATGGAACATTTCGATTTCAGTCACAAAAACCATCAAGCGCTATGATGAAACTGGCTGTCATGAGGACCGCCACAGGAATGGAAGACCGAGAGTTACCTCTGCTGCAGAGGATAAGTTCATTAGAGTTACCAGCCTCAGAAATCGCAGCCCAAATAAATGCTTCACAGATTTCAAGTAACAGACACATCTCAACATCAACTGTTCAGAGGAGACTGTGTGAATCAGGCCTTCATGGTCGAGTTGCTGCAAAGAAACCACTACTAAAGGACACCAATAATAGGAAAAGACTTGCTTGGGCCAAGAAACACGAGCAATGGACATTAGACCGGTGGAGAGATTTTTGGTTCCAACCGCCGTGTCTTTGTGAGACGTGGTGTGGGTGAACGGATGATCTCTGCATGTGTATTTCCTATCGTGAAGCATGGAGGAGGTGGTGTTATGGTGTGGGGGTGCTTTGCTGGTGACACTGCGATTCATTTAGAATTCAAGGCACACTTAACCAGCATGGCTACCACAGCATTCTGCAGTGATACGCCATCCCATCTGGTTTGGGCTTAGTGGGACTATCATTTGTTTTTCAACAGGACATTGACCCAACACACCTCCAGGCTGTGTGAGGGCTAGTGTAAGGGCTATTTTACCAAGAAGGAGAGTGATGGAGTGCTGCATCAGATGACCTGGCCTGCACAATCCCCCGACCTCTATCCCAATTGAGATGGTTTGGGATGAGTCGGAACGCAGAGTGAAGAAAAAGCAGCCAACAAGTGCTAATATATGTGGGAACTCCTTCAAGACTGTTGGAAAAGCATTCCAAGTGAAGCTGGTTGAGAGAATGGCAAGAGTGCCAACACTTTTTTGGTTACGACATGATTCCATATGTGTTATTTCATAGTTTTGATGTCTTCACTATTATTCTACAATGTAGAAAATAGTAAAAATAAAGAAAAACCCTGGAATGAATAGGTTTGTCCAAACATTGGACTGGTACTGTAGGTCTGGAAAATTGTGAGTCAAAACCTATTCAGCACAATTTTTGACAAGAAGATCACCTTAAGTTCCACCTATGCACTAATCTCGTTCCCAGCTAATTCTGCCCAAATGCCCGAAAGGTCTGGTGGACCAACGTGTCAAACTTGGCCTTCGTTAGCCAATAAAAAGATTGTGAGGATCTACCCGACGCATAGGCAGTGAGGGGATTCTATTAATGCCCCCGGTGAACAGAGTTAGCGTTGATTGTATTCTATTTCGAACCGGGTTGCCTCCCGGGCGTGAGTCAAGTGCCTGTTCTGGCTGACAGCAGTCGTCCCAAAACAAAAGTGACGTAGGAATCTGTGTTTTCACATGCAAAAGTGATCGCTTTCTGCCTCCCTAATGAAAACTATTTTGAAAATTCAAACATGTTTTATGGAAAAGAGATGTTTCTGAATGATGCACCATGCTGCATTGTTGACGATGGTCTTGTCCCATGCATCAACCAATGGTTGCGTGCCACATAATCGACTGTGCCGTCGGGCACCACATTGCTATAACATGTTGTTAGCTGATACGTAAAATACAAATCCAAACGTTGTAACATCTGGCATGCGTCAGCAACGTCTGAGCAGGGGAACACGACCAATATGAACGAGCGGCGCTCATTACAGTTCGATTTGAGCAGGGCGCGCCTCCCTCGTTGGCTTCGCCTGGTCACGTGACAGGCCATAGCCCGGTTCAACCCAGGGCAGCTTAATAGAACTCCCTCATTGGCTTAATCTACCAACCAATCATCTCCCACAACACCTTCCCCCTAAAACACAATTACACGGGGAGGAGACATCAGTGTGAAATGAGCGTTAATTTACATACACTGCATTTCGTATGCCAGTTTAATACGCCATGCAAGTGACTCGGCAAGTAGCCTTGTAGTTGAACTTTTGTAGGCTTTTAATGGCAAAAACTTAATAAAAGGCATCTGGCAGAAGTAAATTCAAACACAAACATAATTGTGTATATCTTATGAGGGCATTTTCATGAATTTGAAATAATCTTGAAGCCCATTCAAAAGACCAGGGACATAAACATGGAAATATGACGTAGGAGCGTATAACTTGCATGGCGTATTGTCATGACAAGCCATATGTTTTTTTGCGTAGAGCTTCCTATTGGTCATTTCTGATATTTTCCAAGTGGGGAACTGAGCTCATTTTCCTACAACGAGTTTTCAAGTCAGAAATGACCCTCCCCCGTACATGTCTTGTGCACCTCTGTTTACGTTCCTCCTGTATGCCCGTTGTGAGGGAGCACCTCGTCTGTCGTATTTTCGGCACAGTATTGGCTCTCTCCCGAAATAAACTCCCAAGTCTCGCCACTACTTTTGTAGTGCCTTGTTAAAAGTGTGCAACACTTTTCACAGACTGATTTAGCGAGATCATCCACCGCAGCGATGAGACCAGTTATCTCCTTTAGTGCCCTATAGTATAATCGTATCAGGCCGACGTCTTGGCAACAATAAAGAGATGGCGTTTGTACTTCTTATGGGATAGTTTTCACCAAAAGGGTGACACACATCGACCACAGATTTTACAGGTGTATCAGGCTTTTTTCTTCTCAGGAAGCCATTAGCTAGCTGGAAGGTATTGTTTTTTTCTCCCTTTGAGGTCAGGAGGAATGTTTTTGCTAGCACACAACAAGTTCTTGCCCGGGTCCTGCCTCCATTTGGAGCCACGCCTCGCATTCGTGTGATTTGCTCAAATTAAATGATGGCCAATAGGGCTCCGACGGGCCGCGCCCATCTTCCCACGGTTATGGTTCCGTAACTGACACCCCACTCAGTTTTAGCATACACATTTCTGCAACATGCTGGTAGGGTCGATTTTTCTAGGAGGTATTTGTCTGTCTGAAAAACAGCACAGCTAACCAGACAGTCTGGCTGTTGACAAGGTCGTAACTTCAGGTTCAGGCTAGCTTGCGCGGTCGAGGAAGGTTGTGTTTGGAGAAGGTTACAAGAGTAGGTGGGATAAATCGTTGAAAAACAAACAAACTTTACTCTGTGGCGGTGGTTCGGCACGGCTGTGCTGTGAATGGGTCAGAGATGGTAGGATATAGTGATGGAGAAGAAAGTGAAGCAAGTATGGAACATAGCGGTACAAATAAAGGAGGGAGTAAGAAAGAGAAAAAGAAAGCGGGAGAGAACGGGAGTAGGGGTATGAAGGGGAGCGAGAGGTCTATGGAGGCAGAAAAGGAAGTTTGAGGAGCGCAACTTAGCTTCCAACGCTAGCGGAAGTTCGGAGGTAGAATGTGCAGAGGAAGGGCAAGATAAGATGCAAGGGGAGCATGGAGGTGAGGAGGAGCATAAAGTGATTCTGAAGTTTAGGGAGGAAGGTGGAGTTGGGGCGATGAGTCCGATTAGGTTGACGGCTGTGATAAAAGAGTTGATTGGGGAAGTTGTCAATGCTAAAGTGTTAAGAGATGGGAGCTTGTTGGTGTTCTGTAAGGACATGGCGCAGAGGGAAAAAGCTCTGAGTGAAGCAAATAGGGAAGTGTAAGGTCGAGCAGCTGGACTGATCAAGCAGGGAATCAGTGGATTAAAGGGGTGATAACAGGATGGTCTGTGAGTGTTAGCACTAAAGAGGTAAGGGACAATTTGAGAGGAGGCGTTCTAGTGAATGTACAAAGATTGCAAGCAACAAGGGGTGGAGTTAGGGTAGATAGCACGTCTATTCTGTTACATTTCAAGGACCGGGTACTGCCAAATAAAGTAACAATAGGATATATTAGTTATTATGTGAGGGCTTATGTACAGAAGCCTTTAAGATGTTATAAATGCCAGAGGTTTGGGCATGTGGCACCAGTCTGTAAAGAGAAAAAGAGGTGTGCCAGGTGTGGAGGGGAGCATGAGTATGGGAAGTGTGGAGATGGTGTACAACCAAAGTGCTTCAACTGTGGGGGTGCTCATAGTGTGGCATATAGTGTGTGTGAGGCTATGAAGCAGGCAGTGGAGGTGCAACAAGTGAGAGTGGAGAGAAGGGTGTCATATGCTGAGGCAGTGAGGGTGGTCCAGGTCCAGGGAGATACAGGTTCAAGGGAGAGATGGGTAGGAGCATCTAGACCGGGGATTACGGGGCAGGTGGGCAGCGATATGGTATAGAAAGAAAAGAGAAAGCTGGTGACGTTCAAATCAGGAACTATCAGTAGCACTGATAAAGTAGTCTAAAACAGAGGATTAAGCTAATAGTGAAAGCTGCTGGGAGACATTTGAGTATGACAGGGTTGACATGGGAAGAGGTTCGTGATGACCTCAATCAGCCGATGGTGGAGTCATGTACAGTTGAAGTCGGAAGTTTACATACACCTTAGCCAAATACATTTAAACTAAGTTTTTCACAATTCCTGACATTTAATCCTAGTGAAAATACCCTGTTTTAGGTCAGTTAGGATCACCACTTTATTTTAAGAATGTGAAATGTCAGAATAATACTAGAGAGTGATTTATTTAAGCTTTTATTTATTTCATCACATTTCCAGTGGGTCAGAAGTTTACATACACTCAATTAGTATTTGGTAGCATTGCCTTTAAATTGTTTAACTTGGGTCAAACGTTTCGGGTAGCCTTCCACAAGCTTCCCACAATAAGTTGGGTGAATTTTGGCACATTCCTCCTGGCAGAGCTGGTGTAACTGAGTAAGGTTTGAAGGCCTCCTTGATCGCACACGCTTTTTCAGTTCTGCCCACAAATTTGCTATAGGTTTGAGGTCATGGCTTTATGATGGCCACTCCAATACCTTGACATTGTTGTCCTTAAGCCATTTTGCCACAACATTGGAAGTATGCTTGGGGTCACTGTCCATTTGGAAGACCCATTTGCGACCAAGCTTTAACTTCCTGACTGATGTCTTGAGATGTTGCTTCATATATCCACATAATTTTCCTTCCTCATGATGCCATCTATTCTGTGAAGTGCACCAGTCCCTCCTGCAGCAAAGCACCCCCACAGCATGATGCTGCCACCCCCGTGTTTCACGGTTGGGATGGTGTTCTTCTGCTTGCAAGCAACCCCCTTTTTCCTCCAAACATAACGATGGTCATTATGGCAAACAGTTATATTTTTGTTTCATCAGACCAGAGGACATTTCTCCAAAAAGTACGATCTTTGTCCCAATGTGCAGTTGCAAACCGTAGTCTGGCTTTTTTATGGCGGTTTTAAGGCAGTGGCTTCTTCCTTGCTGAGCGGCCTTTCAGGTTATGTCGATATAGGACTTGTTTTACTGTGGATATAGATACTTTAGTACCTGTTTCCTCCAGCATCTTCACAAGGTCCTTTGCTGTTGTTCTGAGATTGATTTGCACTTTTCGCACCAAAGTACGTTCATCTCTAGGAGACTGAACGTGTCTCCTTCCTGAGCGTATGACGGCTGCATGGTCCCATGGTGTTTATACTTGCATACTATTGTTTGTACAGATGAACGTGGTACCTTCAGGCATTTGGAAATTGCTCCCAAGGATGAACCAGACTTGGTTCTGAACCAGACTTGTGGAGGTCGACGGATAGTTCTCCTTACTATGGCCTGGGCCTGCTTATACTGAATCAGATGTTGGAAGTTATGCGTCCTTTTCAGTACTCTAAATGCCCTGTTCCTACTCCTCACCATTGCCCCACATTCCTCCATCCACCATGGGACTGCTTTCCTCCTCCTCCCTGAACTCTTAGGTATAGCCTCAGTAGCTGCCCCCACTAACGCTGTTCTCACCCAGTTATTCATACTATCCGCATCCCCTCTTATATCCACCCAAGCCATCACCTGCTCACTCAGCTCCTGAAACTGATCCCACTTTGCCCTTCCAAACACCCACCTGCCTACTCCATCCACTGACACCTCCTCCTCCTCCCTCCAGCATACTGTGCATACTATGGGGTAATGATCACTCCCTACTTTCGACTCCTCTCATACCTCCCACACACATTTCCTGCCATCGCACTAGATACCAAAGTGAGGTCCAGGGCAGACTCTTTCCCTGTGGCTACATCAATCCTGGTCCCTCTGCCATCATTCAGGCACACCAGATCTTTATTTTCTATCAAATTTTTCATCACTTGGCCATTTCCATCCACCCATTTCCACCCCCAAAGCGTGTTGTGGGTGTTAAAATACCCACACCACATTACCTTACTTCTTTCCTGGCCCTCCACCCTCTCCAGCACTTCCATGTCCAATATCTGACACGGATTATAGTAGTTCACAACCACTAGCACCCCTCCTCTCAGCCACACCTCCACCATCACATATTGCTGTTCAATACCTTTGCCTATCATCTTGTAGGGAATTCCTTGCTTTATGAAGGTGGCACACCCCCCCTACCCCTATATCTCGGTCCCTACAAACCACTACATATCCCTGTATGATAAACTCCACAGTCGGTTTGAGCCATGTTTCCTGCACACAAATCACATCAGGCTTAGCTAGCATATCAACAATGAACTGCTTGAACTCCTGCCCATTAGCCAACATGCTTCAAGCATTCCATTGTAGAACTACCACCATAACTAAGATCCAGTAATACAGTTGAAGTCGGAAGTTTACATACACTTAGGTTGGAGTCATTAAAACACACCTTTCAACCACTCCACAAATGTATTGTTAACAAACTATCGTTTTGGCAAGTCGGTTAAGACATCTACTTTGTACATGACACAAGTAATTTTTCCAACAATTGTTTACAGACAGATTATTTCACTTATAATTCACTGTATCACAATTCCAGTGGGTCAGAAGTTTACATACACTAAGTTGACTGTGCCTTTAAACAGCTTGGAAAATTCCAGAAAATGATGTAATGGCTTTAGAAGCTTCTGATAGGCTAATTGACATCATTTGAGTCAATTGGAGGTGTACCTGTGGATGTATTTCAAGGCCTACCTTCAAACTCAGTGCCTCTTTGCTTGACATCATTGGAAAATCAAAAGAAATCAGCCAAGACCTCAGGAAAAAAATTGTAGACCTCCACATGTCTGGTTCATCCTTCGGAGCAATTTCCAAACGCCTGAAGGTACCACGTTCATCTGTACAAACAATAGTACGCAAGTATAAACACCATGGGACCACGCAGCCGTCATACCGCTCAGGAAGGAGACGCGTTCTGTCTCCTAGAGATGAGAGGAGAAATGTCCTCTGGTCTGATGAAACAAAAATATAACTGTTTGGCCATAATGACCATCGTTATGTTTGGAGGAAAAAGGTGGTGCTTGCAAGCCGAAGAACACCATCCCAACCGTGAAGCACAGGGGTGGCAGCATCATTCTGTGGGGGTGCTTTGCTGTAGGAGGGACTGGTGCACTTCACAGAATAGATGGCCTCATGAGGAATGAAAATTATGTGGATATATTGAAGCAACATCTCAAGACATCAGTCAGGAAGTTAAAGCTTGGTCGCAAATGGCTCTTCCAAATGGACAATGACCCCAAGCATACGTCCAATGTTGTGGCAAAATGGCTTAAGGACAACAAAGTCAAGGTATTGGAGTGGCCATCACAAAGCCTTGACCTCAATCCTATAGAACATTTGATGGGCAGAACTGAAAAAGTATGTGCGAGCAAGGAGGCCTACAAACCTGACTCAGTTACACCAGCTCTGTCAGGAGGAATGTGCCAAAATTCACCCAACTTATTGTGGGAAGCTTGTGGAAGGCTACCCGAAACGTTTGACCCAAGTTAAACAATTTAAAGGCAATGCTACCAAAGACTAATTGAGTGTATGTAAACTTCTGACCCACTGGGAATGTGATGAAAGAAATAAAAGCTTAAATAAATCATTCTCTCTACTATTATTCTGACATTTCACATTCTTAAAATAAAGTGGTGATCCTAACTGACCTAAGACAGGGAATTTGTACTAGGATTAAATGTCAGGAAATGTGAAAAACTGAGTTTAAATGTATTTGGCTAAGGTGTATGTAAACTTCTGACTTCAACTGTATGTAAGATTATGGAACGTATGATTACGGAAAGGCTAATTTACTTCCTGGAGAGCAGAGGGCTAGTATCGTCACATCAGAGTGAGTTCAGGAAGGGTAGGGTAGGGGAACTATGGATCCAGTAATCTGCTTAGAAGCAGAGGTCAGGAAGGCTCAGGTGAACAAGGAGACTGTTGTAGCTGTCTTTTTTTATGTGGAGAAGGCGTATGATAGGATGTGGAAGGAGGGGTTGTTAATCAAGCTTGATAATATGGGGGTAGGAGGAAGAACGTACAACTTCCTGTTTGGAAGGTCTATCCAGGTGAGGGTGGGGAAGTCTTTATCAGGCAGCTACTTGGTGGATAACGATACACCACAGGGGAGCGTGATTAGTCCTTTGTTGTTCTCAATCATGATCAATGATGTTTACTCTCATGTACTGCCGGATATAGGGAGGTCGTTATTTGCAGATGATGGGGCCTTATGGAAGAGGGGAAGAAATGTGCCATACATAGTCAGGAAGGTACAGGAAGCAATTGATGAGGTAGAGCAGTGGCCATTGATGTGGGGATTCAGGTTCTCTGTAGAGAAAACTCAAACAGTGTTCTTTACCAGGAGGAAGGTGGGAGATTAGGTATGCTTGAGGTTATATGGGAGAAACTTGGAGAGGGTGTGGGCCTTCAGGTTCCTTGGGGTATGCTTTGACACTAGACTGACCTGGGCAGAACACATTGAGAGTGGTGGGAAAGTGTAAGAAGGTGGTAAATGTGATGCGCTGTCTGACTTGGAAGGAGTGGGGGGCTGGGCGTTCCTCATTGAAGACCATGTATGTTGCATTGATCTCATCTGTAATAGACTATGGCAGTATAGCATATTGTTCGGCAGCCCGGACCTCACTGGAAAGGCTAGATGTCATACAGGGGCAAGGACTCAGAATATGTAGTGGGGCGTTTCGGACATCCCCAGTGGCTGCATTACAGGTGGAGATGGGGGATATGCCATTGCAGATTAGGAGACAGCAGCTGGCAATGAATTATTGGGTCAACCTACAAGGACATGGGGTGTCTCATCCTGCGAAAGGGATTCTACAGGCATGCTGGGAACATGAGCGAAAGAACACAAGCTTTGGGTGGGTGGGTAATACCCAGGCGAAGGAGATGGGACTGTATGGAAGGGAGTTTAGTCCAACGGTAGTTATTCCTGTAAATCCACCATGGCTACTCCCGCCTCCAGAAGTGTTGGAGAGACTACAGAAAGATAGGGAGGGTGTTGATCCAGCTGATTTCTTTAAGAGACATCTGGAAACTGTGTATCAGGATTTTGTGGCCATTTACACAGATGGTTCAAAGATCCAAGGACAGGACGTACTGGGTCAGCATTTGAAGTGCAGTAATGTGGAGTGGAAGTCAGGAAACGTATTACAGATCATCTGGCTGTATATACGGCAGAGCTGATGGCCATACTGTTGGCATTGCAGTGGGTGGAGGAAGTCAAACAAGACAGGGTAGTTATTTCCTCTGATTCATGTGCAGAGTTAATGAGTCTCCAGTCCTTTAGCTCACGTAGCAGACAATACCTGCTTTATGATGAGCTACAAACCCATGGCAGGATTAAACAGATGGGTATTCAGATAAGATTTACTTGGGTCCCAGCCCATGTGGGGGTGGAGGGGAACGAGGCAGTAGATGAACAGGCTAAACGAGCACTTAGTAGTGGGGATGTTGAAGTTTCAATGAGCAAGGCAGAGGCAAAAATATTGATATATACAGTGATGGCAGGAGCAGTGGAATAGAGATAATAAGGGAAGGCATTTATTTCAAGTACAGAGGAAAGTCAGGGAGGACGGCAGGAAGGGACAGAAGATCCAAAATCCAAGATGGCATAGCAGTGCGTCGTGTATTATGTTGTGTCCTCGTGTAAATAGCCAGTTTTTTTGTTGTCTTTTTTCATATATATTTCTCTCTCACTTTCCATCCTTAACTAAATATACTTTCCTGCAACCCGCCTCACCCAATGTGGAACAGATTCTATTATTTCTTCATACCTTTTATCAAGAACCCACGGCTGAAACTAGCCAGCTAACTAGCTACTTGCTATTAGCTATTGCTATTAGCCACCGTTAGCGGTCTTCACCACTGTCCGTGGCCTGCACTACCTACCAGCCAGATTTAGCCTGGACAATTATCGGCCAGTCTGCACAGCGTGCTATCGACCCAGAGCATTTAGGATTTTCTGCCGGAATCACTGAATCACTGGACCTTTAACACTGGATCATCGCAACTAGCTAGCTGCAACCAAATGGATGTTGTTGTTGGCTAATCAGCCTTGAGCTAGCCTCGAGTCAGGCACATCTCCCGGCTATCTACCTCTCTGTCAACCGGACGGGACCTCCTAGAGTCGACACGGAGCCCCGCGGATCCATCACGACTGGTCTGCCGACGTAATCGTCTGTGGTTTCAACAGGCTTCCCGTTGCGACGACCACGAAGATCCATCTGCTAGCCCCAGACCGCTAGCACACGCAAACAACAGCCGTACTTCCTGCTCGCTGTGCTGTAGCACCAATTCGAACTGCTCTCGGACTCACATATTGCTGTTCACTGGACCTTATGATCACTCAGCTGCACAGCTGATGCCTGCTGGACTGTTCCTTTACACGGTACCCTGTCCTGTTTATCTGTTTAGCCTCAGCCCAAACTTTCATCGCCATTACCAGTTGTTGTCTTAGCTCTCTCTAATAACACCTGTGATTGCTTTATGCCTCTCTCCTATGTCAATATGCCTTGCCTATTGCTGTTCCAGTTAGTTCTTATTATAAAATTTCACTGTAGAACCCCAAGTCCCTCTCAAACTGCCTCAAATAGCTCCTTTGTTCCACCCCCCATACACACCGAGACCGGCTCAATCAGTGCCTCCAGTGATGCTATCTCTTTCAATGTTGCCCATCGCTTAGGTTTACCTCCACTGTACTCATATCCTTCCATATTATAAAAGCGTCTGCTAAATGGCTTATTATTATTATTATATCCCTGAATCTATTCTACAATGCCCGGAAATCTGCCCCCTTTATTCTCTGTACCCAACGCACTAGAAGACCAGTTCTTAAAGCCTTTAGCCGTATCCTTATTCTAGTCCTCCTCTGTTCCTCTGGTGATGTAGAGGCTAACCCAGGCCCTGCAGCCCCCAGTATCACTCCTACTCCCCAGGAGCTATCATTTGTTGACTTCTGTAACCGTAAAAGCCTTAGTTTTCTGCACGTTAACATCAGAAGCCTCCTTCCTAAGTTTTAGTTATTCACTGCGTTAGCACACTCCGCCAACCCTGATGTTCTAGCAGTGTATGAATCCTGGCTTAGGAAGGCCACCAAAAATTCAGAAATGTCCATACCCAACTACAACTTTTTCCGTCTAGATAGAACTGCCAAAGGGGGTGGAGTTGCAATCTACTGTAGAGAGCCTGCAGAGCTCTATCATACTATCCAGGTCTGTGCCCAAACAGTTTGAGCTCCTACTTCTAAAAATCCACCTTTCCAGAAATAAGTCTCTCACTGTTGCCGCTTGCTACAGCCCCCCCTCAGCCCCCAGCTGTGCCCTGGACACCATATGTGAATTGATTGCTCCCCATCTATCCTCAGATTTCGTACTGCTTGGTGACCTAAACTGGGATATGTTTAACACCCCGGCCATCCACAATCCAAACTAGATGCCCTCAATCTCACACAAATTATCAAGGAACCTACCAGGTACAACCCTAAATCCGTAAACATGGGCACCCTCATAGATATCATCCTGACTAACTTACCCTCTAAATACACCTCCGCTGTCTTCAACTAGGATCTCAGCGATCACTGCCTTATTGCCTGTGTCCGTAACGGGTCCGAGGTCAAACGACCACCCCTCATCACTGTCAAACGCTCCCTAAAACACTTTAGAGAGCAGGCCTTCCTAATTGACCTGGCCCAGGTATCCTGGATGGATATCGATCTCATTCCGTCAGTAGAGGATGCCTGGTTGTTCTTTAACATTTACATTTACATTTTAGTCATTTAGCAGACGCTCTTATCCAGAGCGACTTACAGGAGCAATTAGGGTTAAGTGCCTTGCTCAAGGGCACATTAACGTCATTTAGCAGACGCTTTTAGCCAGAGCGACTCACAAATTGGTGCGTTCACCCTATAGCCAGTGGGATAACCACTTTACAATTTGGGGGGGGGGGTTAGAAGGAATACTTTATCCTATCCCAGGTATTCCTTAAAGAGGTGGGGTTTCAAATGTCTCCGGAAGGTGGTGAGTGACTCCGCTGTCCTGGCGTCGTGAGGGAGCTTGTTCCACCATTGGGGTGCCAGAGCAGCGAACAGTTTTGACTGGGCTGAGCGGGAGCTATGCTTCCGCAGAGGAAGGGGAGCCAGCAGGCCAGAGGTGGATGAACGCAATGCCCTCGTTTGGGTGTAGGGACTGATCAGAGCCTGAAGGTACAGAGGTGCCGTTCCCCTCACTGCTCCATAGGCAAGCACCATGGTCTTGTAGCGGATGCGAGCTTCAACTGGAAGCCAGTGGAGTGTGCGGAGGAGGGGGGTGACGTGAGAGAACTTGGGAAGGTTGAACACCAGACGGGCTGCGGCATTCTGGATGAGTTGTAGGGGTTTAATGGCACAGGCAGGGAGGCCAGCCAACAGCGAGTTGCAGTAGTCCAGACGGGAGATGACAAGTGCCTGGATTAGGACCTGTGCCGCTTCCTGTGTAAGGCAGGGTCGTACTCTCCGAATGTTGTAGAGCATGAACCTGCAGGAGCGGGTCACCGCCTTGATGTTGGCGGAGAACGACAGGGTGTTGTCCAGGGTCACGCCTAGGCTCTTCGCACTCTGGGAGGAGGACACAGCGGAGTTGTCAACCGTGATGGCGAGATCATGGAACGGGCAGTCCTTCCCCGGGAGGAAGAGCAGCTCCGTCTTGCCAGGGTTCAGCTTGAGGTGGTGATCCGTCATCCATACTGATATGTCTGCCAGACATGCAGAGATGCGATTCGCCACCTGGTTATCAGAAGGGGGAAAGGAGAAGATTAGTTGTGTATCGTCAGCGTAGCAGTGATAGGAAAGGCCATGTGAGGATATGACAGAGCCAAGTGACTTGGTGTATAGGGAGAAAAGGAGAGGGCCTAGAACTGAGCCCTGGGGGACACCAGTGGTGAGAGCACGTGGTGCGGAGACAGCTTCTCGCCACGCCACTTGGTAGGAGCGACCGGTCAGGTAGGACGCAATCCAGGAGTGAGCCGCGCCGGAGATGCCCAGCTCGGAGAGGGTGGAGAGGAGGATCTGATGGTTCACAGTATCAAAGGCAGCAGACAGGTCTAGAAGGACAAGAGCAGAGGAGAGAGAGTTAGCTTTAGCAGTGCGGAGAGTCTCCGTGACACAGAGAAGAGCAGTCTCAGTTGAATGACCAGTCCTGAAACCTGATTGGTTTGGATCAAGAAGGTCATTCTGAGAGAGATAGCAAGAGAGTTGGCTAAAGACGGCACGCTCAATAGTTTTGGAAAGAAAAGAAAGAAGGGATACTGGTCTGTAGTTGTTGACATCAGTGGGGTCGAGTGTTGGTTTTTTGAGAAGGGGAGCAACTCTCGCTCTCTTGAAGACGGAAGGGACATGGCCAGCGGTCAGGGATGAGTTGATCAGCGAGGTGAGGTAGGGGAGAAGGTCACCGGAGATGGTCTGGAGAAGGGAGGAGGGGATGGGGTCAAGCGGGCAGGTTGTTGGGCGGCCTGCAGTCACAAGTCGCAGGATTTTATCTGGAGAGAGAGGGGAGAAAGAAGTCAAAGCATAGGGTAGGGCAGTGTGAGCAGGACCAGCAGTGTCATTAGACTTAACAAACGAGGATCGGATGTCGTCAACCTTCTTTTCAAAGTGGTTGACGAAGTCATCCACAGAGAGAGAGGAGGGGGGGAGGATTCAGGAGGGAGGAAAATGTGGCAAAGAGCTTCCTAGGGTTAGAGGCAGATGCTTGGAATTTAGAGTGGTAGAAGGTGGCCTTAGCAGCAGAAACAGATGAAGAAAATGTAGAGAGGAGGGAGTGAAAAGATGCCAGGTCGGCAGGGAGTTTAGTTTTCTTCCATTTCCGCTCCGCTGCCCGGAGCTCAGTTCTGTGAGCTCGCAATGAGTCATCAAGCCACGGAGCTGGAGGGGAGGACCGAGCCGGCCGGGAGGATAGGGGACACAGAGAGTCAAAGGATGCAGAAAGGGAGGAGAGGAGGGTTGAGGAGGCAGAATCAGGAGATTGGAGGGAGAAGGATTGAGCAGAGGGAAGAGATGATAGGATGGAAGAGGAGAGAGTAGTGGGAGAGAGAGAGCGAAGGTTGCGGCGGCGCATTACCATCTGTGTAGGGGCAGAGTGAGTAGTGTGGGAGGAGAGCGAGAGAGAAAAGGAAACAAAGTAGTGGTCGGAGACATGGAGGGGAGTTGCAGTGAGATTAGTAGAGGAGCAGCATCTAGTGAAGATGAGGTCAAGCGTATTGCCTGCCTTGTGAGTAGGGGGGACGGTGAGAGGGTGAGGTCAAAAGAGGAGAGGAGTGGAAAGAAGGAGGCAGAGAGAAATGAGTCAAATGTGGACATAGGGAGGTTGAAATCCCCCAAAACTGTGAGGGGTGAGCCATCCTCAGGGAAGGAACTTATCAAGGCGTCAAGCTCATTGATGAACTCTCCAAGGGAACCTGGAGGGCGATAGATGACAAGGATATTAAGCTTAAATGGGCTAGTGACTGTGACAGCATGGAATTCAAATGAGGAGATAGACACATGGGTTAGGGGAAAAATTGAGAATGTCCACTTGGGAGAGATGAGGATTCCTGTACCACCACCCCTCTGACCAGATGCTCTCGGGGTATGCGAGAACACATGGTCAGACGAGGAGAGAGCAGTAGGAGTAGCAGTGTTTTCAGTGGTGATCCATGTTTCCGTCAGCGCCAGGAAGTCGAGGGACTGGAGGTTGGCATAGGCTGGGATGAAGTCAGCTTTGTTGGCAGCAGAACGGCAGTTCCAGAGGCTGCCTGCGACCTGGAACTCCACGTGGGTGGTGCGTGCAGGGACCACCAGGTTAGAGAGGCAGCAGCCACGCGGTGTGGTGCGTTTGTGTAGCCTGTGCAGAGAGGAGAGAACAGGGATAGGCAGAGGCATAGTTGACAGGCTGTAGCAAATGGCTACAAAAATGCAGAGGAGATCGGAATGAAATGAGCTAAGCATCTGGGAGCGGAGAGAGCAGGGCCTCCCTCACCAAAAACTTCTACCTCAGAAACTAAAATTGTTTCACTGAACCACCCGAACAAAAACTCTCCCAACTTCCGCCTTTAGAAATCAGAATTGTTGTGAACCACAGCGGTTCAATGTTTAAAGGAATAGACTCAACCCACTTTATTCAGCTAGCCAACTATGACACCATAGCTAACTAGCAAGCTAGCATCCAATAACAATAACACACCGTTTAGCACCAACACTTGGTCACAACAAACCACCAATAGTGTGATAACACACTAAACAGATCATTCGTGTCTGTGTCAAGTTCCTTTCATGACGCAGCAATGATTAGACGTTGGCTAGCTAGGACAAGTATATTGTAGTTAGCTACTACAGTACAGCTAGCTGGTCGTGTTGGGTAGCTAGCAATGGCCACTGTGTTGACTTTGTTTGAAGAACGGCTAGCTAGCTAGCTTCGTGCTACAGCCGGCACGGCCGAGGACACTGCCAAGACACAGTAACTACCCACAACAACCCACGATGCCTAGCTATGACGCCCGTAGCTAACTTGCAAGCTAGCATCCATTAACACACAATTTAGCATCAATACTTGGTTACAACAAACTGCCAAGAGTGTGTTAGCACACTAAACAGATAATTCAAGTCCGTGTCTAGTTCCTTTCATAACGCATAACGCAGCAAAAAATTAAACGTTGGCTAGCACTACATTAACATTGGAAACAGCTCTCCAGCGTTGCTAATCGTTACCAGTAGCTACCCGCTAGCTAGCTAGCCTCGTGCTTCGATACTAACCTACAATTACCTACGGAAACCTACAATAACAACAATACTAACCTATAATAAATACAATACCTAACTACAGCTAACTACCTACCTACGATCTAATACATGGTTAAGCAAAAAATTAAACGTTGGCTAGCACTACATTAACATTGGAAACAGCTCTCCAGCATTGCTAATCGTTACCAGTAGCTACCCGCTAGCTAGCTAGCCTCGTGCTTCGATACTAACCTACAATTACCTACGGAAACCTACAATAACAACAATACTAACCTATAATAAATACAATACCTAACTACAGCTAACTACCTACCTACGATCTAATACATGGTTAAGCAAAAAATTAAACGTTGGCTAGCACTACATTAACATTGGAAACAGCTCTCCAGCGTTGCTAATCGTTACCAGTAGCTACCCGCTAGCTAGCTAGCCTCGTGCTTCGATACTAACCTACAATTACCTACGGAAACCTACAATAACAACAATACTAACCTATAATAAATACAATACCTAACTACAGCTAACTACCTACCTACGATCTAATACATGGTTAAGCTTTACTCAACACCATATGAGAAGCTTACCTCCTGCTTACCTCCAGCTAGAGAAAAAAACGTACACTCCACTCTGTTCAGATGTAGTCTCCTTTAGCCTTCATTGCTTTAGCATGTGGCTAGCTGCTAGTCCATGCTCAACAGCAGACCTTCAGTGTCATTACCATATAACCATTACAATATATGTCAACTATGTGTAAGGTTAATAGTGATCCCAGTCCATCCTTTAAAAGTGCTTTCCTCTCAATCTTAAATAAGCATGCCCCATTCAAAAAATGCAGAACTAAGAACAGATATAGCCCCTGGTTCTCCTCAGACTTGACTGCCCTTGACCAGCACAAAAACATCCTGTGGCGTACTGCATTAGCATCGAATAGCCCCCGCGATATGCAACTTTTCAGGGAAGTTAGGAACCAATTTACACAAGCAGTTAGGAAAGCAAAGGCTAGCTTTTTCAAACAGAAATGTGCATCCTGTAGCACTAACTCCAAAAAGTTTTGGGACACTGTAAAGTCCATGGAGAATAAGAGCACCTCCTCCCAGCTGCCCACTGCAATGAGGCTGGGAAACACTATCACCACCGATAAATCTACAATAATCAAGAATTTCAACAAGCATTTTGCTACGGCTGGCCATGCTTTCCACCTGGCTACCACTACCCCAGCCACCAGCTCTGCACATTCCGCTGCAACTTGCCCATGCCCCCCCGCTTCTCCTTCACACAAATTCAGACAGCTGATGTTCTGAAAGAGCTGCAAAATCTGGACCCCTACAAATCATCTGGGCTAGACAATCTGGACCCTTTCTTTCTAAAAATAGCTGCCGAAATTGTCGCAACCCCTATTACTAGCCTGTTCAACATCTCTTTCGGAACGTCTGAGATCCCCAGAGATTGGAAAGCTGCCGCGGTCATCCCCCTCTTCAAAGGGGGTGACACTCTAGATCCAAACTGTTACAGACCTATATCCATCCTGCCCTGCCTTTCGAAAGTATTTGAAAGCCAAGTTAACCAACAGATCACTGACCATTTTGAATAACACCGTACCTTCTCCGCTATGCAATCCGGTTTCCGAGCTGGTCATGCGTGCACCTCAGCCACGCTCAAGGTCCTAAACGATATTATAACCGCGATCGATAATAGACAGGACTGTGCAGCCGTCTTCATCGACCTGGCCAAGGCATTCGACTCTGTCAACCACCGCATTCTTATTGGCAGACTAAATAGCCTTGCTTTCTCAAATGACTGCCTCGCCTGGTTCACCAACTACTTCTCAGATAGAGTTCAATGTGTCAAATCGGAGGGCCTGTTGTCTGGACCTATGACAGTCTATGGGGGTGCCACAGGGTTCAATTCTTGGGCCAACTCTTTTCTCCGTGTATATCAATGATGTCGCTCTTGCTGCTGGTGACTTTCAGATCCACCTCTACGCAGACGACACCATTTTGTATACATCTGGCCCTTCATTGGACACTGTGTTAACAAACCTCCAAACGAGCTTCAATGCCATACAACACTCCTTCCGTAGCCTCCAACTGCTCTTAAACACTAGTAAAACTAAATGCATGCTCTTCAATCGAACGCTGCTGGCACCCGCCCACCCGACTAGAATCACTACTCTCCACGGGTCTGACCTAGAGTATGTGGACAACTACAAATACCTAGGTGTCTGGTTAGACTGTAAACTCTCCTTCCAGACTCACATTAAGCATCTCCAATCCAAAGTTAAATCTAGAATCTGCTTCCTATTTCGCAAAACAAAGCCTCCTTCACTCATGCTGCCAAACATGCCCTCGTAAAACTGACTATCTTACCGATCCTTGACTTCGGCGATGTCATTTACAAAATAGCCTCCAACACTCTACTCAGCAAATTGGATGTAGTCTATCACAGTGCCATCCGTTTTGTCACCAAAGCCCCATATACTACCCACCACTGTGACCTGTACGCTCTTGTTGGCTGGTCCTCACTACATATTCGTCGCCAAACCCACTGGCTCCAGGCCATCTATAAATCACTGCTAGGCAAATCCCCGCCTTATCTTAGCTCATTGGTCACCATAGCAACACCCACCCGTAGTATGCGCTCCAGCGGGTATATCTCACTGGTCATCCCCAAAGCCAACACCACCTTTGGCCGCCATTCCTTCCAGTTCTCTGCTGCCAATGACTGGAACGAACTGCAAAAATCTCTGAAGCTGGAGACTCTTATCTCCCTCACTAACTTTAAGTGTCAGTTGTCAGAGCACCTTACTGATCACTGCACCTGTACACAGCCCATCTGAAATTAGCCCACCCAACTACCTCATCCCCATATTGTTATTTGCTCATTTGCACCCCAGTATCTCTATTTGCACATCATCTCTTGCACATCTATCATTCCAGTGTTAATACTAATTGTAATTATTTTTCACTATGGCCTATTTATTGCCTTACCTCCATAACTTGCTACATTTGCACACACTGTATATTTATTTTCTGTTGTATTTTTGACTTTGTTTTGTTTTACCCCATATGTAACTCTGTGTTGTTTTTATCGCACTGCTTTGCTTTATCTTGGCCAGGTCGTAGTTGTAAATGAGAACTTGTTCTCAACTGGCTTACCTGGTTAAATAAAGGTGAAATAAAAAATAAATAAAAAGAAGAGAGGAGGCTATTTTTACAAGATTAAGGGTGGGACACAGCCAGTTGAATAAAACATTAAATGTGATAGGAAAGCATCCAACAGGAAAGTGTGATTATTGTCAGGAAACAGAGACCGTGGAGCATGTATCACAGTGTGGGCAGTATCAGAGGGAAAGAGAGAGGATGAGATCGAGTATGAGGGAGAAGGGGATACAGGCAATTAGTTTAAAGAGTATATTGAGTAAAACGTCATTAGATATAGTCTCAAATATTTTGTTATTTTTTAAGAGAAACGGGGCTGGCAGGTAGGATTTAGTTTCTCCCTGTCTCTGGCCCACACTCCAGTACAGTAGGTGGCGGTAATGCACCATAACGTTGGATGCCAACCGCCGATAAACCTCACTGAAGACAAAGAAGAACACGCTGGTAATCGGAGGCTGCATCCCAATATGGCGACCGGGGTGTGTCGTAAGGAAAGTAGTAGGCGTGTGGAAAGGAGTGGGTGTGTCGAAAGCGCTCTGCTGTAGGTTAGGCAGTTTTTATTGAGTGGTGTTGTTTTTCTTCAATTTCTTACCTGGCAACTACCGTACATTGAGCTACCATACCGCGAGAGTTTGTACTTCTGTTTTTAAGCGAGAGGATGAATCTTGAGTCAAATTTCACTGTTAGTTTTACACAAATAATTGTACATTTTCTGTTATAAAACTGACGATTGTTTGTTTTGATTAAAAGTATTTATGATGGGTGTACTGTTGCTTCATGCGTTGTATGCGTATGCTTACTGTGACTGTCACCCTGATATTGGCTACTAGGTAGCTATTTCCCACGCCGTTGCCGGACAGTAGTGCTTGTCAAGCGTGAGCGAAGGGCACAGTGTCCTGGTGTTGTTGCCTTTCATGCCCTCCCCATTGAGTAGTAGACTGTATGGATCAAGGTGACTATCACCTTGGTTACCAATATTAGTTATTTATTGTGTAGGCTGCTATCCTACTTGAAATAAAATCATGTGAGAGAAAAATAAATGGCCACGTTAGCTACCACCAGCGACACGACCCTGATACCCAGTAAGAAGCACTTCAAGTCGGCAGGCACGTCTATACAACACCAGTGCACTGGTCACCGGCTTATTTCGTCGTGCAGCCCAATCAGCCACGCCAAACTGTCTTGAGTGGCAACAAACCTGCCCAATTGTCTGATTCGCTTTCCATACACCCACTCCTTTCGACACACCCACTCGCCCATACTCCAGTTGCCATATTGGGCTGCAGCTACCCACTTGGAGAATCGTGGTTCCAAACATTGAATAGGTACAAAGATCTCCGGGGTGAACCATTCATTCAAAAGATTAGAAATGGATTTTAAAAAACTGTGAAAGATTTAAAAAGAGTCAAGGGTACAAGACTGTGGGCATTTAACTACTCATCCCATACAGCAGGGTTCTTCAATTCCGGTCCTGGAGGGCCGAAACACCTCTGTTTTTCATCCTCTCATTCTAATCAGGGGCTAATTCAGACCTGGGACACCAGGTGAGTGCAATTAACTACCAGGTAGAAATAAAAAACAGAAGTGTTTCGGCCCTCCAGGACCAGAATTGAAGAACCCTGCCGTACAGCATTGCAGTCTGTATTGTCCAATCACAGAGCAGATACAAGTCACGTAACCACTGGACTAGTTCCTTTGAAATTTTGAGAAACATGGTGGTTGGTGGTTAGGCGAGGTGTTGCATTTCCAATTTCTGTCAGCTAGCTAATTAAGTAATAATGCCTGAGAAGCCGGTGTTTGGAGGATATATTGCCACGGGTGTTGTTAGGCCCGAGACGAACAACACAGCCATGGTCCAGTATTTTGTCCCAGACTGTAACCACAGACATGTCACAGGGGCTATAAAGCTGAAGCATCCGTTTAGAACGTTTTCTCACCACAGAATATGGTAGTCGAGGGTAGTGGGAGAGGATGGAACTAGGTGAAACTGTGCCGACATTCTGCTAATTTTCTCAACAATGAAACATCTGATCTCAATATATGTTTCTGTTCCCAAAACTAGAATCTGTTACGAACACAGTGCATTAAGTTTTATAGACTTGCTGCCTTGCCAAAGTAAAATAAAATACAAGAAAAACATTGTTTAGAAGGAGTGCAAGGTCGAATTGCGTTTCAGAGAGGAGGCGTTCCCTAACAGAAATATGCTACAACGTGCCAATAGGATCTTGCTAGCTCATGCTTGGCTTTGCCCACCTCCATGCTTGTTAAGCCCACTATGCTTAATTTGCTCCCACTGTAAACGACACTGATTAACTATCTTGGGTTAGTTATAAATATCTTTGCTGTAACCATCGCTCCGGAGTCCATGACTGCACTGCATTTTACAGTTTTTACACGTTTAGTGTAGCCAATATCAGGGTGACACAGTAAGCACACGCATACAAGCAAATGTTCACCCAACATTATTAGTACTTAATTCCAAACTCTTGCGGTAGTTCCGTGTCATGGTAACTTGTCGCTTAGAACCGAACTAGAGAGGAAGAGGCAAAGCGAGAGGTTTTAGTCCACCCAAAATCTGTCCACGCCCAGCAAAAAATTTAATTGATAATTTGCTACGTGAGGCTTATTTGATCGAATAGAAGTTTTGTAATAGTTAGGTTGTTACAAATGAAGAAGAAGAAAATTGACTTCTTTAAAATGGAGATAGCCTCAATGGCGCTGCCTATGCGGTCACATACTCTTTAATGGAACAGATACAAAGATGAGTCCTCTATCTATGTCTATGGCCTGTTGTTCACACACTTATCTGCCCTCTCATTGGACCTGATCTCGCCTCCTCCCGCCTGCCTTCCATCTTTGAGGACATGTATTTCCATTGTTAGAGCGGCCACTCGAATATCTTGTCAATATAATAGACAATCTTTGACCGAACAGACCATAGACTGTAAAAATGGTCTGTTTCTGTGGCGGCAGAAACGCTAAGGCTCATGGTTAGTGTAGTTTTTGGTGCTCCTTGAAACCAGGAACGTATGGTAAAAACAAGCAGTGGCGATTTTATCATGTAAATCTTGGTGGGGCAAACTCAAATCATTTTTTAAAATGCATGCCAGCAAAGCCACTATACAACACCTGATAACCAGGTAGCGAATCGCATTTCTGCATGTCTGGCAGACATATCAGTGTGGATGTCGGATCACCACCTCAAGCTGAACCTCGGCAAGACGGAGCTGCTCTTCCTCCCATGATCTCGCCATCACGGTTGACAACTCCATTGTGTCCTCCTCCCAGAGTGCAAAGAACCTTGGCGTGACCCTGGACAACACCCTGTCGTTCTCCGCTAACATCAAAGCGGTGACCCAATCCTGCAGGTTCATGCTCTAGAGGCTTACCTAGAAAGACTCACACCTGTAATTGCTGCCAAAGGTGATTATAACATGTATTGACTCAGGGGTGTGAATACTTATGCAAATTAGATATTTCTGTATGTTGTGTAGATGGATGAGAAAAAATATATTTAATCCATTTTGAATTCAGGCTGTAACACAACAAAATGTGGATTAAGTCAAGGGGTATGAATACATTCTGAAGGCACTGTATCTGCACATATGTGACGTAGTACGCAATTCTCGGGGAACACTTTTGGCTCGTGAGTGCTACTTTCAGAACTACTGGCAAAAAAGTATACAAAAGTACAGAAGAATCTCTAATGTTTAACTATTTTTTTTTCTCTGAAAAATATATTATTTTATAAATTAAATAATGTTGCCTATTGCATTTACAACACAACAGTACAACAACAAATCAAAATACCCCCAAAATAACTTGAAACATATGTTTTAAATGCAATATATTTTTATTACTATTCTAAAGAAATTAAATTACAAACAGAAAATGGAAGTATTCAAAGGTGGCAGTCTCCATGTGATCTCATTTGGAGATGTAATATCTGCAGCTTTTATTCAATATCACTTGGTTTAAGAAGTAGTCCTCAGTCTTAATTGACGCAAACCTCAGTGAGCCCAGACTGTGTGTAGCAGGGCTTCTCGGTTGCCTCGTAGTTGGATGCCTCAGCATTGTCAGATACAACTTTGGCTAGCTTGGTGTCGAATGGGTTCAATGCCACCTGGATGGCAGGCTCAGAGTCAGGCACAAGGAAGTTATCTGGGATGCTAGGCAGAGGCGGCTCACACTCTCTCAGGCTGACAGCACTCTTTGCAGGTCTCTTTTCCGACTCAGATTTGTCCTTAGTGGAGATGAATTCCTTTGACTTCTGCAACTCTTTTGCAGAATCGTCAGAAATGGGGGCACACTGTGGTGTGGATGATGCTTGTTTCAAACCAAACCGTGAAGAGATGCTCTCCCGAACTCTGGATGCCAGTGTCTGTGGTTCAGCGGTGGCTGGTTCCCTTTTCTTCAACCTGGCAGTGGCAATAGCATCAGATCGCCTTCTAGCCTCCTTGGAGATTCTCACAGCATCATAGAGAACCACTATTACGATGAAGCCATAGAAAACGAGCCCCAAAATCAGGTTCACCTTCACAAGTGGCTCGGAGTAAGAAGGGTCAGTCAATATGTTGACTCTGGGTTTGATCTTCAGGGTGCTCTTCTGAGCTTTTGGAGCTGGAGCCTGAAGATTTTCTTTGAAGACGTTGTTGTCACCTTGCAATGCTTTTTGCTTGTAAGCCTGTAGATAAGGAATAAGTTTCTCCACAATCATCTGTGGGACTTTAGCTTTACCTGGGAAAGTATCATCTTTCATCCTCTGAAGTTGTTCCAGCATCTGGTCCACTTGCACCATTTTGGTCCATTTTGCAACATTGGGGATGTCCTGAACAGGGTGGTCCTTCACTGGCATCAAAGGCCTGTGCTCTGGAACAGAAATCAGGGGCTCTACAAGCTCCGAGGGCTCTTTAGAATTTTTTGAGGAATATCCTTTTGTCAACTGGCCCACGTTACCTGGAGAAGAATCGTCTTTCACCCGTAAACTCTCAAGTTGTTCCAGCAATGACTTAAAATTGGTCTCTTTTGTAGCATCAGGGTTGTTCTGAACAGAGTGGTCCTTCACTGGCATCAACGGCTTGTGCTCTGGAACAGAAATCAGGGGCTCTACAAAGTCCGGGGGTCTTTGACATTTTTGAGGAATATCCTTTTGTCAACTGGCCCACATTACCTGGAGAAGAATAGTCTTTCACCCGTAAACTATCAACTTGTTCTTTTGTAGCATCAGGGTTGTTCAGAATAGGGTGGTCCTTCACTGGCATCAAAGTCTTGTGCTCTGAAGACACCAACACATTTGCAGCAACAGGCGAAAGGAGATAGAAAATAACAACCAACAATAACATCTTCATGTTGCACAGCCCACCCTTCTGGGAGAGCTGTGCCATTTTGATTAAAGAAATCGTCTTTCAAAAGTAGGCAGTACAAATTACAAGTCAAACTACTAGTTGGCTAGCTGTGCTTTGTAAAAGTGAATTGGGTTTACTGTTCACTGTCAAACATACACAAGATATGGACCCAACATGATGTAATAGAAGAATCTGATTATAACATCACGAGTTCCAGAATGTTGTAACCTGCTCCTCATTGTATTCATTAATTCAGATAATTCATTAATTTTTCTCTTTGGTTACATTTGGCAATTAGTTTGACGTGCAGTCCCTGTCCCTAAACTGCTTTCTCCTACGACTTTGGCAAATGCCCCCGTGACCTACAGCTCCTCATATACTACCAGGTCATGGTAGTATCTACACTGGTGCTGGTGCTTGCGATGACCCAGCTAATTATGAGCTTTCTGACCCAGGGAGTGAGACACTTTTTGGCCTTCCTCATGGCCCGCACTGCCCCCCTGGAAACCAAATGTTTAAAGACATGGCACTTTGGTGACTAAGAAAGTATGTTTTAAACCTCTCACTTTGGGCTGGATGCTTCAATGTCTAGTTCATACATGCATAATCTGAGGGAAGAATTACTTTTCAGAGAGAGAGAGAGAGAGAGAGAGAGAATGACTTGTTGCACATACAGTGCCTTCAGAAAGTATTCACACCCCTGACTTTTGCCACATTTTGTTGTGTTACAACCTGAATTTAAAATTTATTAAATTGAGATTTTGTGTCACTGGCCTACACACAATACCTCATAATGTCAAAGTGGAATTATGTTTTTCAAATTTTTTACAAATTAATAACAAATGAAAAGTTGAAATGTCTTGAGTCACTAAGTATTCAACCCCTTTGTTATGGCAAGCCTAAATAAGTTCAGGAGTAAACGTTTGCTTAACAAGCCACATAATAAGTTGCATGGACTCTGTGTGCAATACTAGTGTTTAACATGATTTTTGAATTACTACCTCATCTCTGTACCCAACACATACAATTATCAGTAAGGTACCTCAGTCGAGCAGTGAATTTCAAACACAGATTCAACCACAAAGACCAGGGAGGTTTTCCAATGCCTCGCAAAGAAGGGCACCTATTGGTAGATGGGTAAAAATTGAAAAAGCAGACATTGAATATCCTTTTGAGCGTGGTGAAGTTATCAATGACACTTTGGATGGTGTATCAATACACCCAGTCACTACAAAGATACAGGCGTCCTTCCTAACTCAGTTGCTGGAGAGGAAGGAAACCGCTGAGGGATTTCACCATGAGGCCAATGGTGACTTAAAAACAGTTACAGAGTTTAATGGCTGTGATGGAGGATGGATCAACAACATTGTAGTTACTCCACAATACTAACCTAATTGACAGATTGAAAAGAAGGAAGCCTGTACAGAATAAAAAATATTCCAAAACATACATCCTGTTTGCAACAAGGCACTAAAGTAATACTGCAAAAAATGTGGCAAAGCAATTCACTTTTTGTCCTGAATACAAAGCGTTATATTTGGGGGAAATCCAATACAACAAATTACTGAGTACCACTCTTCATATTTTCAAGCATAGTGAAGCGTTATATTTGGGGGAAATCCAATACAACAAATTACTGAGTACCACTCTTCATATTTTCAAGCATAGTGGTGGCTGCATCATGTTATGTGTATGCTTGTAATCGTTAAGGACTGGGGAGTTTTGCAGGATAAAAAAGAAAGGGAATGGAGCTAAGCACAGGCAAGATCCTAGACAAAAACCTGGTTCAGTCTGCTTTCCACCAGACACTGGGAGATTAATTCACCTTTCAGCAGGACAATAACCTACAACACAAAGCCAAATCTACACTGGAGTTTCTTACCAAGAAGACAGTGAATGTTCCTGAGTGGCCGAGTTACAGTTTTGACTTAAATCTGCTTGAAAATCTATGGCAAGGAACAGTGTTTCCTCCGACACATTGAGGCGGCTGGCTTCCGGGTTAAGTGGGCGGGTGTTAAGGAGCACGGTTTGGTGGGTCACGTTTCGGAGGACACATTACTCGACCGTCGCCTCTCCCGAGCCCGTTGGGGAGTTGCAGCAATGAGACAAGATTGTAATTGGATCGCAATTGGATATCACGAAATTGGGGAGAAAAAGGGGGTAATTTTTTTTACAAATAAAATAAGAAATATGGCAAGACTTAAATGGTTGTCTAGCAATGATCAACAATCAATTTGACAGAGCATGAAGATTTTTTAAATAATAATGTGCAAATATCATACAATCGAGGTGTGCAAAGCTCTTAGAGGCTTACCTAGAAAGACTCACACCTGTAATTGCTGCCAAAGGTGATTATATATAATAATATAATATAATATGCCATTTAGCAGACGCTTTTATCCAAAGCGACTTACAGTCGTGCGTGCATACATTTTTGTGTATGGGTGGTCCCGGGGATCGAACCCACTACCCTGGCGTTACAAGCGCCGTGCTCTACCAGCTGAGCTACAGAGGACCACTATAACATGTATTGACTCAGGGGTGTGAATACTTATGCAAATTAGATATTTCTGTATGTTGTGTAGATGGGTGAGAAAAAATCTATTTAATCCATTTTGAATTCAGGCTGTAACACAACAAAATGTGGATTAAGTCAAGGGGTATGAATACATTCTGAAGGCACTGTATCTGCACATATGTGACGTAGTTGTCACACCCTGGTTCTGGGGACTCTATATGTTGAGCCAGGGTGTGTAGATTCTATGTGTTTTGTGTTCTATGTTAATTATCTAGTTGTTCTATTTCTATGTTGGCCAGAGTGGTTCTCAATCAGAGGCAACGAGTGTCAGCTGTTGCTGGTTGTCTCTGATTGGGAACCACATTTAGACAGGCTGTTTTCCCACAGTAGTTGTGGGATCTTGTTCCGTGTTGGTTGTGTTATACCTAGGACGTCACGTTATCGTTTGTTGTTTTGTTTATCGTGTTATCACTATTGATAATAAAGTATGTTTGCATTTCACACTGCACCTTGGTCCTCCTCCTTCGACGATCGTGACAGAAGATCCCACCATACCAGGACCAAGCAGCGTGTCCAGGAACACACGCAGGAGGTAACTCTAGTGGATGTCCTCCTCGGTTGGGGAGAGATTACGGAGGAGGAGGCCGTCCGGTATCGGAAGGCTATGAAGGGGGAGACCCAGGCAGGAGAGGAGCAACGGCGTCAACAGTGTTGTCGGCGGACGGACGAGAGGCAACCCCAAAATATTTTTAGGAGGGGGGCACACGGCATGGGCGACGGGGCAGCAGGAGGCAGCTACAGGGCGTATTGGGAGGTTAGGTGAGGAGGCCACCAGGTTAAGGGGGCTATTGGTCCAGAGGGAGCAGGAGTTAGTGGTTCAGAGGGAGGAGCTACTGGAGGCGATAAGGGAGAAGGAGAAAGTAGAGGCACGGCGAGAGGAACTGTGTAGGCAGCTGAGGGAGCGGAGGGTTATGAAGAAACCCAGTCCCGCTCCTCACACCAAGCAAGTGGTGTGTGTCACCAGTCCGGTCCGGCCCGTTCCTGCTCCCCGCACTAAGTTGATGGTGCGCGTCGCCAGCCCGGCCCGGCCTGTTCCTGCCCCTCGCACCAAGCCTACGGTGCGCGTCGCCAGCCCGGCCCGGCCTGTTCCTGCTCCTCGCACCAAGCCTACGGTGCGCGTCGCCAGCCCGGCCCGGCCTGTTCCTGCCCCTCGCACCAAGCCTACGGTGCGCGTCGCCAGCCCGGCCCAGCCTGTTCCTGCTCCCCGCACCAAGCTAATGGTGCGCGTCGCCAGCCCGGCCCGGCCTGTTCCTGCCCCTCGCACCAAGCCTACGGTGCGCGTCGCCAGCCCGGCCCGGCCTGTTCCTGCTCCCCGCACCAAGCTAATGGTGCGCGTCTCCAGCCTGGTACGGCCCGTTCCTGCCCGTCGCACCAAGCCTACGGTGCGCGTCGCCAGCCCGGCCCGGCCTGTTCCTGCTCCTCGCACCAAGCCTACGGTGCGCGTCGCCAGCCCGGCCCGGCCTGTTCCTGCTCCCCGCACCAAGCTAATGGTGCGCGTCGCCAGCCCGGCCCGGCCTGTTCCTGCCCCTCGCACCAAGCCTACGGTGCGCGTCGCCAGCCCGGCCCAGCCTGTTCCTGCCCCCTCGCACCAAGCCTACGGTGCGCGTCGCCAGCCCGGCCCGGCCTGTTCCTGCTCCCCGCACCAAGCTAATGGTGCGCGTCGCCAGCCCGGCCCGGCCTGTTCCTGCCCCTCGCACCAAGCCTACGGTGCGCGTCGCCAGCCCGGCCCGGCCTGTTCCTGCTCCCCGCACCAAGCCTACGGTGCGCGTCGCCAGCCCGGCCCGGCCTGTTCCTGATCCCTCGCACCAAGCTAATGGTGCGCGTCGCCAGCCCGGCCCGGCCTGTTCCTGCCCCTCGCACCAAGCCTACGGTGTGCGTCGCCAGCCCGGCCCGGCCTGTTCCTGCTCCCCGCACCAAGCTAATGGTGCGCGTCGCCAGCCCGACCCGGCCTGTTCCTGCCCCTCGCACCAAGCCTACGGTGCGCGTCGCCAGCCCGGCCCGGCCTGTTCCTGCTCCCCGCACCAAGCTAATGGTGCGCGTCGCCAGCCCGGCCCGGCCTGTTCCTGCCCCTCGCACCAAGCCTACGGTGCGCGTCGCCAGCCCGGCCCAGCCTGTTCCTGCTCCCCGCACCAAGCTAATGGTGCGCGTCGCCAGCCCGGCCCGGCCTGTTCCTGCCCCTCGCACCAAGCCTACGGTGCGCGTCGCCAGCCCGGCCCGGCCTGTTCCTGCTCCCCGCACCAAGCTAATGGTGCGCGTCTCCAGCCTGGTACGGCCCGTTCCTGCCCGTCGCACCAAGCCTACGGTGCGCGTCGCCAGCCCGGCCCGGCCTGTTCCTGCTCCTCGCACCAAGCCTACGGTGCGCGTCGCCAGCCCGGCCCGGCCTGTTCCTGCTCCCCGCACCAAGCTAATGGTGCGCGTCGCCAGCCCGGCCTGTTCCTGCCCCTCGCACCAAGCCTACGGTGCGCGTCGCCAGCCCGGCCCGGCCTGTTCCTGCTCCCCGCACCAAGCTAATGGTGCGCGTCGCCAGCCCGGCCCGGCCTGTTCCAGCCCCTCGCACCAACTCTACGGTGCGCGTCGCCAGCCCGGCCCGGCCTGTTCCTGCTCCCCGCACCAAGCTAATGGTGCGCGTCTCCAGCCTGGTACGGCCCGTTCCTGCCCCTCGCACTAAGACTACGGTGCGCGTCGCCAGCCCGGCCCGGCCTGTTCCTGCTCCTCGCACCAAGCCTACGGTGCGCGTCGCCAGCCCGGCCCGGCCTGTTCCTGATCCCCGCACCAAGCCTACGGTGCGCGTCGCCAGCCCGGCCCGTTCCTGCTCCCCGCACCAAGCTAATGGTGCGCGTCGCCAGCCCGGCCCGGCCTGTTCCTGCCCCTCGCACCAAGCCTACGGTGCGCGTCGCCAGCTCGGCCCGGCCTGTTCCTGCTCCACGCACGAAGCCAGGGGTGCGCATCGTCAGCCCGGTACGGCCCGTTGCTGCTCCATGCACCAAGCCTGGGGTGCGCATCGTCAGCCCGGTCCGGCCCGTTCCTGCTCCACGCACCAAGCCAGGGGTGCGCGTCGTCAGTCCGGCACAACCCGTGCCTGGGTCACCGGTGCCTGGTCAGGTACCGGTCAGCTGCTCCACACCGGAGCCTAAGCAATCCGCTCCTACGATGTCCAGTCCAGCTCCAGCCAGCGGGGCCAGACCGGACCAGGGGCGCTACGGGGGATTGTTGGAGGGTGGTGGTCAAGCCCGAGCCGGAACCGCCCCCGAGGAGGAATGCCCACCCAGCCCTCCCCTGTTTTGTTTATTTTTAGGCGCGGTCGCAGTCCGCGCCTTTGGGGGGGGGGTACTGTCACACCCTGGTTCTGGGGACTCTATATGTTGAGCCAGGGTGTGTAGATTCTATGTGTTTTGTGTTCTATGTTAATTATCTAGTTGTTCTATTTCTATGTTGGCCAGAGTGGTTCTCAATCAGAGGCAACGAGTGTCAGCTGTTGCTGGTTGTCTCTGATTGGGAACCACATTTAGACAGGCTGTTTTCCCACAGTAGTTGTGGGATCGTGTTCCTTGTTGGTTGTATTATACCTAGGACGTCACGTTATCGTTTGTTGTTTTGTTTATCGTGTTATCACTATTGATAATAAAGTATGTTTGCATGTCACGCTGCACCTTGGTCCTCCTCCTTCGACGATCGTGACAGTAGTACGCAAATCTCGGGGAACACTTTTGGCTCGTGAGTGCTACTTTCAGAACTACTGGCAAAAAGTATAAAAAAGTACAGAAGAATCTCTTTAATGTTTAACTATTTTTTTCTCTGAAAAATATATTATTTTATCAATTAAATAATGTTGCATATTGCATTTACAACACAACAGTACAACAACAAATCAAAATACCCCAAAAATAACTTGAAACATATGTTTTAAATGCAATATATTTTTATTACTATTCTAAAGACATTAAATTACAAACAGAAAATGGAAGTCTTCAAAGGTGGCAGTCTCCATGTGATCTCATTTGGAGATTTAATATCTGCAGCTTTTATTCAATATCACTTGGTTTAAGAAGTAGTCCTCAGTCTTAATTGACGCAAACCTCAGTGAGCCCAGACTGTGTGTAGCAGGGCTTCTCGGTTGCCTCGTAGTTGGATGCCTCAGCATTTTCAGATACAACTTTCGCTAGCTTAGTTTCGAATGGGTTCAATGCCACCTGGATGGCAGGCTCAGAGTCAGGCACAAGGAAGTTATCTGGGATGCTAGGCAGAGGCGGCTCACACTCTCTCAGGCTGACAGCACTCTTTCCAGGTCTCTTTTCCGACTCAGATTTGTCCTTAGTGGAGATGAACTCCTTTGACTTCTGCAACTCTTTTGCAGAATCGTCAGAAATGGGGGCACACTGTGGTGTGGATGATGCTTGTTTCAAACCAAACCGTGAAGAGATGCTCTCCCGAACTCTGGATGCCAGTGTCTGTGGTTCAGCGGTGGCTGGTTCCCTCTTCTTCAACCTGGCAGTGGCAATAGCATCAGATCGCCTTCTAGCCTCCTTGGAGATTCTCACAGCATCATAGAGAACCACTATTACGATGAAGCCATAGAAAACGAGCCCCAAAATCAGGTTCACCTTCACAAGTGGCTCGGAGTAAGAAGGGTCAGTCAATATGTTGACTCTGGGTTTGATCTTCAGGGTGCTCTTCTGAGCTTTTGGAGCTGGAGCCTGAAGATTTTCTTTGAAGACGTTGTTGTCACCTTGCAATGCTTTTTGCTTGTAAGCCTGTAGATAAGGAATATGTTTCTCCACAATCATCTGTGGGACTTTATGTCACGCTCTGGTTCCGGGACGTTGTTATAGAACCAGGGTGTGTTTGTATTGTTGGGTGTTGTGTGGGTTAGGTTGGGTATAGGGTGTGTTCGTTTTGTTGTGTGCTGTTTGGTTGGGGTGTCTAGGTGGTTGTCTTCCTTGTTTGTATTCATGTGACTCCCAATCGGAGGTAACGAGTGACAGCTGTCGGCTCGTTATCTCTGATTGGGAGCCATATTTAAACTGTGTGGTTTCACCTTGTAGTTTGTGGGTTTTTGTTCCATGTTTCTGTCAGTGTTACAGAGGACTTCACTATCGTCATTTGTTGTTTTTCGTGGTTGCTTTATTAAATAAAGTCATCATGTTCCTCCACGCGCTGCGTATTGGTCCGCTTCTTCAGACGATCGTGACAGAAAAACCCACCATCAAAGGACCAAGCAGCGTGTCAAGCGGCAACAGGACCCAGCTCCAAAGGCTTCCTGGACATGGGAGGAGATTTTGGACGGAAAGGGGTCCTGGACTTGGGAGGAGATCCTGGATGGGATGGATCGCCGTCCATGGAGCGAAACGGTGGAGAGGCGACGGCGAGAGGAGCAACGGCGTCAGCAGGGCCATCGTCGGAAGGTCGAGAGGCAACCCCAAAAAGTTTTTGGGGGGGGGCACATGGCTTGGGCGGCTGGGCAGCAGGAGGCTGCCACAGGGAGAAAAGGAGAGAAGGCTAACGGAGTACGGGAGCCATTGGCGAGTAGAGGGAGGGAAGTGTGTGTGGCACGGCGTGAAAGACTGATGTGTGTTGCCAGTCCGGTCCGGCCCGTTCCTGATCCTCGGTTGAGGCCAGTGGTGTGTGTTCCCGGTACGGACCGGCCTGTTCCTACTCCAAGCACCCAGGTCCAAGGTGTGCTACGCCAGCCCGGCCCGGCCTGTTCCGGCCACTCGCACCAGGGATGCGGTGCGCGTCGCCAGCCCAGCCCGGCCTGTTCCTGCTCCACGCACCAGGGATCAGGGTGCGCTTCGCCAGCCCGGCCCGGCCTGTTCCGGCCACTCGCACCAGGGATACGGTGCGCGTCGCCAGCTCAGCCCGGCCTGTTCCTACTCCACGCACCAGGGATACGGTGCGCTTCGCCAGCCCGGCCCGGCCCTGTTCCGGCCACTGCACCAGGGATACGGTGCGCGTCGCCAGCCCAGCCCGGCCTGTTCCTACTCCACGCACCAGGAATACGGTGCGCTTCGCCAGCCCGGCCCGGCCTGTTCCGGCCTCTCGCACCAGAGATACGGTGCGCGTCGCCAGCCCAGCCCGGCCTGTTCCTGCTCTCCGCACTAGGCCTTATGTGCGTCCCCAGGGTCCAGCATGCCCTGTTGCTGCTCTCCGCACTAGGCCTTAGGTGCGTCCCCAGGGCCAAGCATGCCCTGTTGCTGCTTCCCGCACTAGCCCTGAGATGCGTGTCCTCAGCCCGGTACCTCCAGTTCCGGCACCACGCATCAGGCCTACGGTGCGTCCCCAGGGCCAAGCATGCCCTGTTGCTTCTCCCCGCACTAGCCCTGAGATGCGTGTCCTCAGCCCGGTACCTCCAGTTCCGGCACCACGCATCAGGCCTATGGTGCGTCCCCCAGGGCCAAGCATGCCCTGTTGCTTCTCCCCGCACTAGCCCTGAGATGCGTGTCCTCAGCCCGGTACCTCCAGTTCCGGCACCACGCACCAGGCCTACGGTGCGCCTCAGACGGCCAGAGTCTGCCGTCTGCCCAACGGCGCCTGAACTGTCCGTCTGCCCAACGCCCGTCTGAACTGCCCGTCTGCCCAACGGCGCCTGAACTGCCCGTCTGCCCAACGCCGTCTGAACTGTCCGTCTGCCAAGCGCCGCAGGAACTGCCCGTCTGTACTGAGCCTGCAAAGCCGCCCGTCTGCCATGAGCCTTCAGAGCCGTCCGCCAGACCGGAGCCGCTAGAGCTCTCCGCCAGACAGGATCAGCCAGAGCCTTCCGCCAGACAGGAGCAGCCAGAGCCTTCCGCCAGACAGGATCAGCCAGAGCCTTCCGCAGACAGGATCAGCCAGAGCCTTCCGCCAGACAGGAGCAGCCAGAGCCTTCCGCCAGACAGGATCAGCCAGAGCCTTCCGCCAGACAGGATCAGCCAGAGCCTTCCGCCAGACAGGATCAGCCAGAGCCTTCCCGCCAGACAGGATCAGCCAGAGCCTTCCGCCAGACAGGATCAGCCAGAGCCTTCTGCCAGACAGGATCAGCCAGAGCCTTCCGCCAGCCAGGATCCGCCAGAGCCGTCCAGCCAGGATCCCCAGAGCCGTCCAGCCAGGATCCGCCAGAGCCAGCCAGCCAGGATCCGCCATTCAGTCCGGTGCTGCCCCTCAGTCCGGTGCTGCCCCTTAGTCAGGTACTGCCCCTTAGCCCGGTGCTGCCCCTTAGCCCGGTGCTGCCTTAGCCCGGTGCTGCCCCTTAGTCCGGAGCTGCCCCTTTATCCAGGTGGGTTAGTTTGGAGGGTGGTCAGTGGGAGGAGGCTACTTAAGCAGTTTGTGACTGTGGTGGGGTGGGGATCACGACCGGGGCCAGAGCCGCCACCGTGGACAGACGCCCCACCCAGACCCTCCCCTAGTCTTTATGTTGGTGCGCCCGGGGTTCGCACCTTTAGGGGGTACTGTCACGCTCTGGTTCCGGGACGTTGTTATAGAACCAGGGTGTGTTTGTATTGTTGGGTGTTGTGTGGGTTAGGTTGGGTATAGGGTGTGTTCGTTTTGTTGTGTGCTGTTTGGTTGGGGTGTCTAGGTGGTTGTCTTCCTTGTTTGTATTCATGTGACTCCCAATCGGAGGTAACGAGTGACAGCTGTCGGCTCGTTATCTCTGATTGGGAGCCATATTTAAACTGTGTGGTTTCACCTTGTAGTTTGTGGGTTTTTGTTCCATGTTTCTGTCAGTGTTACAGAGGACTTCACTATCGTCATTTGTTGTTTTTCGTGGTTGCTTTATTAAATAAAGTCATCATGTTCACTCCACGCGCTGCGTATTGGTCCGCTTCTTCAGACGATCGTGACACTTTAGCTTTACCTGGGAAAGTATCATCTTTCATCCTCTGAAGTTGTTCCAGCATCTGGTCCACTTGCACCATTTTGGTCCATTTTGCAACATTGGGGATGTCCTGAACAGGGTGGTCCTTCACTGGCATCAAAGGCTTGTGCTCTGGAACAGAAATCAGGGGCTCTACAAGCTCCGAGGGCTCTTTGACATTTTTTGAGGAATATCCTTTTGTCAACTGGCCCACGTTACCTGGAGAAGAATCGTCTTTCACCCGTAAACTCTCAAGTTGTTCCAGCAATGACTTAAAATTGGTCTCCTTTGTAGCATCAGGGTTGTTCTGAACAGAGTGGTCCTTCACTGGCATCAACGGCTTGTGCTCTGGAACATAAATCAGGGGCTCTACAAAGTCCGGGGGTCTTTGACATTTTTGAGGAATATCCTTTTGTCAACTGGCCCACGTTACCTGGAGAAGAATCGTCTTTCACCCGTAAACTATCAACTTGTTCTTTTTGTAGCATCAGGGTTGTTCAGAATAGGGTGGTCCTTCCCTGGCATCAAAGTCATGTGCTCTGAAGACACCAACACATTTGCAGCAACAGGCGAAAGGAGACAGAAAATAACAGCCAACAATAACATCTTCATGTTGCACAGCCCACCCTTCTGGGAGAGCTGTGCCATTTTGATTAAAGAAATTGTCTTTCAAAAGTAGGCAGTACAAATTCCAAGTCAAACTACTAGTTGGCTAGCTGTGCTTTGTAAAAGTGAATTGGTTTACTGTTCACTGTCAAACATACACAAGATATGGACCCAACATGATGTAATAGAAGAATCTGATTATAACACCACGAGTTCCAGAATGTTGTAACCTGCTCCTCATTGTATTCATTAATTCAGATAATTCATTAATTCATCTCTTTGGATACATTTGGCAATTAGTTTGACGTGCAGTCCCTGTCTCTAAACTGCTTTCTCCTACGACTTTGGCAAATGCCCCCGTGACCTACAGCTCCTCATATACTACCAGGTCATGGTAGTATCTACACTGGTGCTGGTGCTTGCGATGACCCAGCTAATTATGAGCTTTCTGACCCAGGGAGTGAGAACTTTTTGGCCTTCCTCATGGCCCGCACTGCCCCCTGGAAACCAAATGTTTAAAGACATGGTACTTTGGTGGCTAAGAAAGTATTTTTTAAACCTCTCACTTTGGGCTGAATGCTTCAATGTCTAGTTCATACATGCATAATCTGAGGGAAGAATTACTGTTGAGAGAGAGAGAGAGAGAGAGAGAGAGAGAGAGAGAGAGAGAGAGAGAGAGAGAGAGAGAGAGAGGGAGGACTTGTTGCACATACAGTGCCTTCAGAAAGTATTCACACCCCTGACTTTTGCCACATTTTGTTGTGTTACAGCCTGAATTTAAAATGTATTAAATTGAGATTTTGTGTCACTGGCCTACACACAATACCTCATAATGTCAAAGTGGAATAATGTTTTTCAAATTTTTACAAATTAATAACAAATGAAAAGTTGAAATGTCTTGAGTCACTAAGTATTCAACCCCTTTGTTATGGCAAGCCTAAATAAGTTCAGGAGTAAACGTTTGCTTAACAAGCCACATAATAAGTTGCATGGACTCTGTGTGCAATAATAGTGTTTAACATGATTTTTGAATTACTACCTCATCTCTGTACCCAACACATACAATTATCAGTAAGGTACCTCAGTCGAGCAGTGAATTTCAAACACAGATTCAACCACAAAGACCAGGGAGGTTTTCCAATGCCTCGCAAAGAAGGGCACCTATTGGTAGATGGGTAAAAATTGAAAAAAGCAGACATTGAATATCCTTTTTGAGCGTGGTGAAGTTATCAATGACACTTTGGATGGTGTATCAATACACCCAGTCACTACAAAGATACAGGCGTCCTTCCTAACTCAATTGCTGGAGAGGAAGGAAACCGCTCAGGGATTTCACCATGAGGCCAATGGTGACTTAAAAACAGTTACAGAGTTCAATGGCTGTGATGGAGGATGGATCAACAACATTGTAGTTACTCCACAATACTAACCTAATTGACAGATTGAAAAGAAGGAAGCCTGTACAGAATAAAAAATATTCCAAAACACACATCCTGTTTGCAACGAGGCACTAAAGTAATACTGCAAAAAATGTGGCAAAGCAATTCACTTTTTGTCCTGAATACAAAGCGTTATATTTGGGGAAATCCAATACAACAAATTACTGAGTACCACTCTTCATATTTTCAAGCATAGTGAAGCGTTATATTTGGGGGAAATCCAATACAACAAATTCCTGAGTACCACTCTTCATATTTTCAAGCATAGTGGTGGCTGCATCATGTTATGTGTATGCTTGTAATCGTTAAGGACTGGGGAGTTTTGCAGGATAAAAAAGAAAGGGAATGGAGCTAAGCACAGGCAAGATCCTAGACAAAAACCTGGTTCAGTCTGCTTTCCACCAGACACTGGGAGATTAATTCACCTTTCAGCAGGACAATAACCTACAACACAAGGCCAAATCTACACTGGAGTTTCTTACCAAGAAGTCAGTGAATGTTCCTGAGTGGCCGAGTTACAGTTTTGACTTAAATCTGCTTGAAAACCTATGGCAAGGAACGGTGTTTCCTCCGACACATTGGTGCGGCTGGCTTCCGGGTTAAGTGGGCGGGTGTTAAGGAGCGCGGTTTGGTGGGTCACGTTTCGGAGGACACCATTTTTATTTTATTTTTTATTTTTTATTTCACCTTTATTTAACCAGGTAAGCCAGTTGAGAACAGGTTCTCATTTACAACTGCGACCTGGCCAAGATAAAGCAAAGCAGTGCAATAAAACAACACAGAGTTACATATGGGGTAAAAGTCAAAATACAACAGAAAAATATATATACAGTGTGTGCAAATGTAGCAAGTTATGGAGGTAAGGCAATAAATAGGCTATAGTGCAAAATAATTACAATAAGTATTAACACTGGAATGCTAGATGTGCAAGAGATTATGTGCAAATAGAGATACTGGGGTGCAAAAGAGCTAAATAAATAACAATATAGGGATGAGGTAGTTGGGTGGGCTAATTTCAGATGGGCTGTGTACAGGTGCAGTGATCGGTAAGGTGCTCTGACAAATGATGCTTAAAGTTATTGAGGGGAGATAAGAGTCTCCAGCTTCAGAGATTTTTGCAATTCGTTCCAGTCATTGGCAGCAGAGAACTGGAAGGAATGGCGGCCAAAGGAGGTGTTGGCTTTGGGAATGACCAGTGAGATATACCTGCTGGAGCGCAGACTACGGGTGGGTGCTGCTATGGTGACCAATGAGCTAAGATAAGGCGGGGATTTGCCTAGCAGTGATTTATAGATGGCCTGGAGCCAGTGGGTTTGACGACGAACATGTAGTGAGGACCAGCCAACAAGAGCGTACAGGTCACAGTGGTGGGTAGTGTATGGGGCTTTGGAGACAAAACGGATGGCACTGTGATTGACTACATCCAATTTGCTGAGTAGAGTGTTGGAGGCTATTTTGTAAATGACATCGCCGAAGTCAAGGATCGGTAGGATAGTCAGTTTTACGAGGGCATGTTTGGCAGCATGAGTGAAGGGAGGCTTTGTTGCGAAATAGGAAGCCGATTCTAGATTTAACTTTGGATTGGAGATTCTTTATGTGAGTCTGGAAGTTGAGTTTACAGTCTAACCAGACACCTAGGTATTTGTAGTTGTCCACATACTCTAGTTCAGACCCGTCGAGAGTGGTGATTCTAGTCGGGTGGGCGGGTGCCAGCAGCGTTCGATTGAAAAGCATGCATTTAGTTTTACTAGTGTTTAAGAGCAGTTGGAGGCTACTGAAGGATTGTTGTATGGCATTGAAGCTCGTTTGGAGGTTTGTTAACACAGTGTCCAATGAAGGGCCAGATGTATACAAAATGGTGTCGTCTGCGTAGAGGTGGATCTGAGAGTCACCAGCAGCAAGAGCGACATCATTGATATACACGGAGAAAAGTGTCGGCCCAAGAATTGAACCCTGTGGCACCCCCCATAGAGACTGCCATAGGTCCAGACAACAGGCCCTCCGATTTGACACACTGAACTCTATCTGAGAAGTAGTTGGTGAACCAGGCGAGGCAGTTATTTGAGAAACCAAGGCTATTTAGTCTGCTATATTTAGGCTACATTACTCGACCGTCGCCTCTCCCGAGCCCATTGGGGAGTTGCAGCAATGAGACAAGATTGTAATTGGATCGCACTTGGATATCACGAAATTGGGGAGAAAAAGGGGGTATTTTTTTTTACAAATAAAATAAGAAATATGGTAAGACTTAAATGGTTGTCTAGCAATGATCAACAATCAATTTGACAGAGCTTGAAGATTTTTTAAAATAATAATGTGCAAATATCGTACAATCGAGGTGTGCAAAGCTCTTAGAGGCTTACCTAGAAAGACTCACACATTGTAATTGCTGCCAAAGGTGATTATAACATGTATTGACTCAGGGGTGTGAATACTTATGCAAATTAGATATTTCTGTATGTTGTGTAGATAGTTAGAAAAAATCTATTTAATCCATTTTGAATTCAGGCTGTAACACAACAAAATGTGGATTAAGTCAAGGGGTATGAATACATTCTGAAGGCACTGTATCTGCACATATGTGACGTGAGTACGCAATTCTCGGGGAACACTTTTGGGTCGTGAGTGCTACTTTCAGAACTACTGGCAAAAAAGTATACAAAAGTACAGAAGAATCTCTTTAATGTTTAACTATTTTTTTCTCTGAAAAATATATTATTTTATCAATTAAATAATGTTGCATATTGCATTTACAACACAACAGTACAACAACAAATCAAAATACCCCAAAAATAACTTGAAACATATGTTTTAAATGCAATGTATTTTTATTACTATTCTAAAGACATTAAATTATAAACAAACAATGGAAGTCTTCAAAGGTGGCAGTCTCCATGTGATCTCATTTGGAGATGTAATATCTGCAGCTTTTTATTCAATATCACTTGGTTTAAGAAGTAGTCCTCAGTCTTATTTGACGAAACCTCAGTGGGAGCCAAGACTGTGTGTAGCAGGGCTTCTCGGTTGCCTCGTAGTTGGATGCCTCAGCGGTGGCTGGTTCCCTTTTCTTCAACCTGGCAGTGGCAATAGCATTAGATCGCCTTCTAGCCTCCTTGGAGATTCTCACAGCCTCATAGAGAACCACTATTAAGATGAAGCTATAGAAAACGGGCCCCAAAATCAGGTTCACCTTCACAAGTGGCTCGGAGTAAGAAGGGTCAGTCAATATGTTGACTCTGGGTTTGATCTTCAGGGTGCTCTTCAGCAATGACTTAAAATTGGTCTCTTTTGTTGCATCAGGGTTGTCATTTTTTGAGGAATATCCTTTTGTCAACTGGCCCACGTTACCTGGAGAATAATCGTCTTCCACCCATAAACTCTCAAGTTCTTCCAGCAATGTCGTATAATTGGTCTCTTCTGTATCATCAGGGTTGTTCTGAACAGAGAGGTCCTTCACTGGCATCAACGGCTTGTGCTCTGTAACATAATTCAGGGGCAGGGACTCTACAAAGTCCGGGGTCTTTGACATTTTTGAGGAATATCCTTTTGTCAACTGGCCCACGTTACCTGGAGAATAATCGTCTTCCACCCATAAACTCTCAAGTTCTTCCAGCAATGACGTATAATTGGTCTCTTCTGTATCATCAGGGTTGTTCTGAACAGAGAGGTCCTTCACTGGCATCAACGGCTTGTGCTCTGTAACATAATTCAGGGGCAGGGACTCTACAAAGTCCGGGGGTCTTTGACATTTTTTGAGGAATATCCTTTTGTCAACTGGCCCACGTTACCTGGAGAAGAATCGTCTTTCACCCGTAAACTCACAAGTTGTTCCAGCAATGACTTAAAATTGGTCTCTTTTGTAGCATCAGGGTTGTTCTGAACAGAGTGGTCCTTCACTGGCATCAACGGCTTGTGCTCTGGAACATAATTCAGGGGCAGGGACTCATCAAAGTCCGGGGGTCTTTGACATTTTTTGAGAATATCCTTTTGTCAACTGGCCCAGTTACCTGGAGAAGAATCGTCTTTCACCCGTAAACTCACAAGTTGTTCCAGCAATGACTTAAAATTGGTCTCTTTTGTAGCATCAGGGTTGTTCAGAATAGGGTGGTGTCACGAGTTACTAAGCCAGAACCCAGAAGCAGACCAGGACAAGGTAAGTTGAAACGAAGGTGAGTGTTTATTTACAAATTCAAGAGTGATGCTGAATCATCCAGGGAACAGAGCGGGCGGCGTTGATTAGTTGTTAGGGGTAGTGGTTGATCCAATCCTGGCTCGGCAGCCGCCGACCACCAGGCAGAGGTTGGATGAAGGTTCCGGACAGTGACTGCAGATGGAACAAAACGGAGGTAAGTAAACAACAAACCAACAAGGTGCAAAACAACAAAACTAACGCTAGACGCTCTAAGACTGATACTCTGATAAACCTACTGTTCATGGCTAACGATCCGGCAGGGAATGGATGTTAGGCCAGAGCCTAAGAAGGGTGATGATCAGGACCAGGTGTGCAGATTGCTGATGGGATGCAGGTGCGGAAATCAAGAGAGCTCCCCGGAGCGTTCCAGAACCCTCGGGAAACTGGAGATCACGAGCAGAAAAACTAGTCCACAGACAGGACCCGACTCAGACTGCCGGGATCGTTACAGTACCCCCCTCCGACGAACGCCACCGGGCGGACTCCCGGAGCGCCAGGATGGAGGCGGTAGAAGTCACGAATGAGGTCAGCATCTAGGATCTGTCGCCGCGGAATCCAACTCCTCTCTTCAGGACCATACCCCTCCCAGTCCACGAGATACTGGAAACCCCGGCCCCGCCGTCTGGAATCCATGATCGTCGCACCGTGTAGGCAGGACCACCTCCGATCATCCGAGGAGGAGGAGGAGGAGGCGGAGGAGGCAACAGAGGACTGAGGGAAAACAGGCTTGAGGCAGGAGACATGAAAGGTGGGATGGACTCTGAGCGTCCTCGGTAGTTTGAGTCGAACTGCCACTGGATTGATCACCTTCTCCACCACAAACGGACCAATGAACTTCGGTAACAACTTCCTAGACTCAGTCCGTAAAGGAAGATCCCGTGTGGCCAACCAGACCCTATCTCCGATGGTATAGGTGGGAGCGGGGATCCGCGACGATTCGCCTGGAGCTGATACCGGTCCGAAACTCTAAGGAGTGCCTTTCTGGCCCGATGCCAGGTCCGGTGGCAACGGCGAATATGGGCCTGAACAGAGGGCACTGAGAGCTCCTTCTCCTGAGAAGGGAACAAGGGAGGTTGGTAGCCATACAGGCACTGGAAGGGAGACATCCCAGTGGCAGATGTAGGGAGAGTATTGTGGGCATACTCAACCCAAGGCAACTGAGAGACCCAGGAGGTGGGGTTGGAAGAGGCCAGGCAGCGTAGCGTGGATTCCATCTTCTGGTTAGCTCTCTCCGCCTGACCATTAGATTGGGGGTGAAAACCAGATGTGAGACTGACTGTAGCTCCAATGGCCAAACAGAAGGACTTCCAGACAGCAGAGGTAAACTGAGGGCCACGGTCGGAAACGATATCACTGGGCAACCCGTGGACCCTGAAAACTCTCCCTAACCAGGATCTCGGACGTCTCCGAGGCAGAGGGAAGCTTGGCAATTGGCACAAAGTGGGCGAACTTGCTGAATCTGTCCACGATAGTCAGAACGACCGTGTTCCCCTCAGAAGCGGGCAACCCAGTGACAAAGTCCAGGGCCAGATGCGACCATGGTCGCGGGGAATAGGAAGGGGGTGAAGTAGTCCAGAGCTGGGCCGATTGGTACCCTTATTCTGCGCACACACTGGACAGGCAGCAACATAACCCCAGTATCCTCGGCCATGGCGAGCCACCAAAAACGTCTGCGAAGAAACGCCATCGTCGAGCCACGCCAGGGTGACAAGCCATCTTGCTGGCGTGGGACCATTTGAGGACCGCAGGGCGAACCGACTCAGGCACAAACAACCGACCGGGTGGACCGTTACGGGACCGGGCTGCGTCCGAAGAGCCGCCATCACCTCCTCCTCAATCCTCCACCTAACAGCTCCCACGACGCAGTTCCGGGGGAGAATTGTCTCGGTCTTGGACCCACCCTCCTCCGTCTTGGAGAACATCCGAGACAAGGCGTCCGCCTTGCCGTTCTTAGATCCAGGTCGGAGCGTCAGGGAAAAATTGAATCGTCCGAAAAACAACGACCACCTGGCCTGACGGGAGTTGAGACGTCTAGCCCGATTGCACGTAGCAAGATTCTTGTGGTCAGTCCAGACAATAAACGGTTGCTCCGCCCCCTCCAACCAGTGGCGCCACTCCTCCAAGGCAAGTTTCACCGCGAGAAGCTCCCGGTTACCCACATCGTAATTCCTCTCCGCAGGCGAAAGGCGACGAGAGTAGTAGGCGCAGGGATGAGTTTACTGTCCGTGGAGCATCGCTGCGACAGGATGGCGCCAACTCCCACATCAGACGCGTCCACTTCAACGACGAACTGACGGGCCGTGTCCGGTTGAGAGAGAATCGATGCGTTGGTGAATCGCCTCTTCAAATCCAGAAACGCTCGATCCGCCTCGGATTCCACTTGAGCTCCTGATACTGGAAGTCAAGGCAGTTAACGGAGGCGGCCACACGGCTGTAATCCCGGATGAATCTGCGGTAGAATTCGCAAACCCCAAAAAATCTCTGGAGCTGCAATCTCGTACCGGGCTGGGCCCATTCCAGAACCGCTCTAACCTTCTCCTGGTCCATCCTAATCTCTCCCCTGGAGATGATGTACCCGAGAAAGGATGTCGTGTGGGCGTAAAACTTCGCACTTCTCGGCCTTCACGAACAGGCGATTCTCCAACAATCGCTGCAGAACCTGCCGGACATGCTGGAGCGTGGTCGGAAGGTTCCTTCGAGAAGATCAGAATGTCATCCAGGTAAACAAACACAAAGAGACCGATCATATCTCTCAGGACGTCGTTTCACCATACTCTGGAATACCGCTGGAGCATTGGTCAGTCAACGGCATCACCTGATACTCGAGTGACCCATCGGTGTATTGAAACCCGTCAACCACTCGTCTCCCTCTCTGATCCGGACCATGTGATACGCTTGCGTAGGTCTAGCTTAGTGAACACCGTAGCACCCTGTAAGGAGTCGAAGGCAGAACTCATCAAGGGCAGGGGATACTTGTTCTTGACCGTGATGTCATTCAACCCCCGATAATCAATACACGGTCGAAGAGAGCCATCCTTCTTACCCACAAAGAAGAATCCTGCCCCCAGGGGTGATGACGAGGACGAACGAGACCAGCAGCTAGGGACTCCTTGATGTAGGTCTCCAAAGCCTCACGTTCAGGTTGGGAGATACTGTATAACCTTCCCTTGGGGTAGACAGCTCCAGGAACAGGTTGATGGCACAATCATATGGTCGGTGGGGAGGGGGAGTGACAGAGCCTTCTGCTTACTGAACACTTCCCCCAAATCGTGATATGTCTCGGGAACCAGGGACAAATCTGGGGGTTTAGCCTCAATCACCTGACTGGGAACCGAATGGGGACAGGCAGTCTTGAGACAGTTAGCATGACAATCAAGGCTCCAACTCGTTACCTTGCCCGTCACCCAATCGAACGTGGGATTGTGTTCCTTCAGCCAGGGGTATCCAAGGACCAGAGGAACATGGGAAGACGGCAGAATGAAGAATGAAATCATCTCGAATGATTCCCCGACAACAGCATCTTAACCGGTTCGTCCTCATCGTGATACGTGCCAGACTACTGCCGTTCAGAGTGGTCGCTTCAATGGCTTCCGGCAATTGCTCCTTGGAAAGCCCCAGCTGTTCCACCAACTCGGCATCAAGAAAGCTTCCATCGGCACCTGAATCGATAAAAGCGTTAATCGCTAAGCTCTGATTCCTGTTCACAAGGGTAGCCGAAACGGGGTCTGACAGAGGTACTGAGAGGTTGAAACTGGCTCGCTAAAAGTCCTCCCAACTTTAGCGAGCCGGGCAGTTGACGACCGCGGGGAACAAGTGGAGATGTAATGTCCCGAGCTACCACAGTAGAGGCAGCAGTTGGTCTTACGTCTATGTTGACGCTCCTCCTTGGTTAACCCGTGCCGCCCCACTTGCATGGGTTCAGAATCGGGAGAGAGGACCTCTCCCTAATCCTTTGTGGTGGAGAATGATCGGCGTGTTCTGGTCCACCACCCGACCCGACTGGGAACTGAGAAGCTGATCGATTGGACGGACCCCATTGCTTCTCCCTCCTTCGCTCTCGGACTCGATTATCCACCCCGAATAGACAAGGCTACCAAGCTGTCCAGGTCACTAGGCTCCGGATAGGAGATCAGCTCATCCTTGAGCTGCTCCGACAGACCCTGGTAAAAGGCCGCTTGCAGAGACTCCTCATTCCACCCACTCTCCACAGCCAACGTCTTGAACTCGATCACGAAGTCGGCCACGCTGCGAGTTCCTTGGTGAAGCGAAAACAGGCGCCTAGCTGCGTCCCTCCCTCGGACGGAATGGTCGAAGAGCTTCCTCATCTCGGCCGTGAACCCCTGGTATGAAGCCATGCAGGGGTCTTGTCGTTCCCAAACGGCTGAAGCCCACTCCAGCGCTCGACCACGCAGCAACTCAATCACAAAGGCTATCCTAGCCTTGTCTGCGTGGCATAAGAGTAGGGCTGTAGATCGAACACTAACCCACACTGCATAAGGAAAGAACGGCATCTTCCCAGCTCCCCCTCATATTTATCCAGCGTCGGAACCTTGGGCTCACGGAAGGACACCGCTCCAGACGCGGCAGGCGAGATGGGTGAAACCGGTAGTGGATCCTCCACCGGAAACTTGCGCTGGTTCTGGACCTCCGTCAGACCGTAGAAAGGTTCGAACTGCCAACGCGATCTCCTGTAGCTCCGTGCTATGATGGCCCAACATCTTCTCCTGATGGGTAATGGCATGGCGAACAGAGTCCAGGTCCCGCTGGGTTCATTACTGGCCGGATCGTTCTGTCACGAGTTACTAAGCCAGAACCCAGAAGCAGACCAGGGACAAGGTAAGTTGAAACGAAGGTGAGTGTTTATTTACAAATTCAAGAGTGATGCTGAATCATCCAGGGAACAGAGCGGGCGGCGTTGATTAGTTGTTAGGGGTGAGTGGTTGATCCAATCATGGCTCGGCAGCCGCCGACCACCAGGCAGAGGTTGGATGAAGGTTCCCGGACGAAAGTGACTGCAGATGGAACAAACGGAGGTAAGTAAACAACAAACCAACAAGGTGCAAAACAACAAAACTAACGCTAGACGCTCTAAGACTGATACTCTGATAAACCTACTGTTCATGGCTAACGATCCGGCAGGGAATGGATGTTAGGCCAGAGCCTAAGAAGGGTGATAATCAGGACCAGGTGTACAGATTGCTGATGGGATGCAGGTGCGGAAATCAAGAGAGCTCCCCGGAGCGTTCCAGAACCCTCGGGAAACTGGAGATCACGAGCAGAAAAACTAGTCCACAGACAGGACCCGACTCAGACTGCCGGGATCGT